>NW_017731435.1:2655305-2662805 GCF_001890085.2 Hipposideros armiger
CCTTATTATTGAATTTTGATAGTTCTTTATATTTTCCAAATATATCTGGATAAAGTTCTTTGTCAGATATATGCTTTGCAAATAATTTCTCCCAGTCCTATGGCTTGTTTTTTTACTTGCTTAGTGTCTTCAGCAAAGCAAAAGCTTTTAAGTTTGGTCAATTGTATTTTCTCAGTTTCTTTTTATAGGTCATACTTTTTTTGGTAGTCTCTAAGAAGTCTTTGTATAACTCAAGGTCCCTGAAATTTACTCCTGTGTTTTATTTCATATGTTTATGGTTTTAGTTTTTACATTTAGGTGTTTTCTCCATTTTGCGTGGATTTTTGTACATGACGCATATGGATATTTTTCCTGCATTGAATTGTTTTTGCATATTTGTAAAAATTGTCCCCAGATGTGTGGCTCTATTTATGGACACTGTGGCCTCAGCCTACCTGTGAATCTTTATGTCAGCATCGCACTATCCTGACCACTACAGCTTTAAAGTAACCTTTGAAACCAGTCAGTCCTCTAACTGTTATTTTTCAAATTTGTTATTGCTTCTAGGTCTTTCATATTTCCATATAAATTTTGGCATTAATTTGTTCATCTCCCCCCCCTCCCCCGCACACACACACACCCACCACAAACCTAGGGGAATTTTGGTTCAGTTTGTGTTGATGTTGTAGTTCATTTTGTAACCAATCAACATACTAACAAAATCGAGTCTTCTGACCCATTAACACACTATATCTCTACATTTATGTGGGTCTTCCTTAATTTTTCTCAGCAGTATTTTGCAGTTTTCAGTGTACAAGTCTTGCACATCTCTTGCCAGATTTATCCCTAAATATTTCATAGATTTGGTACTATTGTAAAGTATGCTGTTGTTTTTATTCCAAATTCTGATTGTTACTAGTATATGGAAATACAACTGATTATGCATCCTGAAACCTTGATACACTCCCTTATTGATTTTAGGAGTTTTGGGGAAAATGGACCAGATTTTCTAAGTAGGAGCTCATATAACCTGCAAATAGACAGTTTTGCTTCTTTCTTTTCAATCTGGAAGGCTTTTAATTATTTATTTTTTCCTTGCCTACCATCCCTGGTGAACCTGTAGCACAATGTTGAATGGAAGTGGTGAGAGTGGACATCCTTGTCTCATTACTGATCACAAGGGGAAAGAATTCAGTCTCTCACTCTTAAGTATGATGTTGGTTTTAGGTTTTTCATAGATGCTGTTTTTTAGGTTCAGGATGTTCTCTTGTATTCCTACTATGAGGAGAGCTTTTATCAGTAATGGGTGTTGGATCTTGTCAAGTGATTTTTCTGTTTCTCGAGATGACCTCATGGTTTTTCCTTTTCAGTTTGCTGGTATGGCGAAACACATTGTTGCACCAACCTTGCACTCATGGGCTAAACCCCATTTTGTCGTGTTGTATTGTCCTTCTTATATGAGTGCTTTACATTTATTATTTCACTTAATTTCATAACAAGCCTATGGGGAACAAATGCTATTATTATTCCTATTTTTCATAAGAGGAAGTTGAGGCACAGATGGCTTAGTCCTTTGACCAAATCATGTAACCAGTAGGAACTTGGGTAGGTCTGAGGTGGCGGTCTGACCCAACACCTGTTACCTTCCGGGGTAGAAACCCAAACTAGAATATTCGCCTGCACATTTTCACCTGTGTGCATGGCCATGATTAAATACAGTAACAATATCCTGTGCTGGGAGGGGAAGAAATGCAATTATACTTATAACTTTCCAGAAGTATTAATAATATAAATTGGTACAAGCTTTCAGAGGAGAGTTTGGCAATATGTCTCAAAATGTAAAATGTGTGCTAAGGACATAATTCAGTGTGTGTGCAAAGATGTATATGCAGAGCTTCGCACTGCAGCTGAGGAAATATTTCACTTTTGGAGCATGAATAGGTGCAATACCATGATACTGTTAAAATGCTGATTTTTTTTCCTGGGTATTTTTCCACTTTAATAAATGTTATGAAAAAAGCAGGTTGTAAGTCAGTATATGTAGGTCGATCCCATTAAGTAAAACTAAGCTATAGATTTATACCCACAAATAGGGTCCAGAGAGAAGCCCTTAAGTGCCCTCAGTAAGTAAAAACAATACAGTTATTTTTGTGTGCTGTTGGGGGGTGGGTGGAAGTGGGGAAGGACCAAAGGCAAGTCAGCCTACAACAAGCAGAATGAAGGGTATTGTGATGTGGTCCTGTGCTGTATAGAGACCGCGCCTATCATGCAACCACCGTGCAGAGCATTGTTTCCAAGGAATGAGAGCTCATTGTCTCAAGTAGCACTGGGCTCTTCTCGGTATAAGGGCAAGTGGGAGATGCAATGCAGAATCTCTAAGATGCTGTCAAAGCTTCAGGGGAATGGCAGAATGGCTTGCGTAGAGGAAAACGTGTCCAGGAAAACAAGCACACGTGTTTATTTATCAACATCATTTAGTCTTGTTTTGTTGTTGTTGGACCACCCCTGGGTTGTGGCACATAGGCTCTTAGGATGCCAAGAAGGTTCCGGAATAAGGACATCTCCTCACATGACAGTTACATGACCAAGGCCCCCTGGCTTCTGTTTGGTCACTCTCAACAATCATCTGATGTTTCTTGAGAGGGACCCCGTTGTTCCGTGGTGATAACTGGTACCAAGAAATAGTTTTCTCTTGTGCTGGGCCAACATCTGCATCCTCGCATCTCTTACCCATCAACTCTGAGAAGGACTCATCTCGAACCATCCAGAGAGGGCAGTTCCAGTTCCTCTGTTATTTTGGCGGGACCCACTCTGTTTTCCCATGTTCCTTTTGTGCTGCAGTTCTGATCCCCATTGCGTGTGGATGCTTAAAACAGAGCACAGAAGCCCAGATGTCATTTGATCAGTGCTACCTCCTGGGACATGGGAACTGTGAGTCTCATGATTGATGCTGCCTCTGCTTCACACCATTAATTCATGTTGAACTTCAGGGCAACGGAACACAGGTCTTTACTTGAGAACTCATCAAGACCTCCTCTTCCTCCTAGATGTTAAACACGGAACTTTGCTTTCACTGCTGGAGATCTGGGCAGGGTTCCGTTTCTGTTTCTGGTTTTTTCCTCCAGGATTTATGTGTGTTGAGATGATCTGGATCTGGGCTCCGATGTGGATTGCTTTCCTGAGCTCCTCCAAGTTGGGTAGCTTCCCACCTTGCCAGGCAGTCCACGCCTGCAGGCAGAGCCCTGATAAATTGCAGACAGAAACTGAGAGTGTGTGCTGGGAGGCACACTTGAGATCCTCTCCAAATTAACCCTCAACCCTTGTTCTATACTCACGGGGTAATTATTCTGTCACCTGTGTGTTCAGATAATCTTTCCGCAGCCAGCCCCTTCCCTTTCCATCCGTACCACAGAACTGGCCTGGTGGGACTGATCAAATATTTGCCCCAGAGCAAGACTACTTCTGTCTGAAAAGCTCCCTGATTAACTGATCTACAGACACGTTTAAGCAAAGAAACACGGCTAGCTTTAAATGCTTATTCTTTTTTCACTGCCCAGAAAATCTGCTTATGCCTCTTGTCTTCACTTAGTTTTTGTTGAGCTCTCCGCCTCCACTGAACAGCCCCCCATTCCCCACCCCATTCCCGCCGCCCCCCAATCTAACATCTTCTTACATGAAGAGCAATTGCCAACACTTAGGGGAAGAAGAGTGGAAGCATCCAGTCTCTTCAGTTGGTATTTCTGAACATCGAGATTATTTGCACTAGGCAGGCAGGGCATCTGAATAATTGACTGCTTGTCACTATTTAGTTCAGGGGTCAGACACCTTTTCCTGGAAAGGTCCAGATAGTACATATTTTAAGCTTTGGGGGCCATACAATTTCTGTCATAGCTACCCAGCTCTGCCATTGTACCATGAAAGCAGCCTCGCACGACATGCAAACAAATGAACAAAGCTGTTTCAATAAAGCTTTATTTACAACAGCAGGCAGTGGGCCTGATCTGGTGCCCCGGCTATAGCTTGCCAATGCCATGGCTAGCTCATTTTAGAGGTGTAACTGAAATCTCATTTCCAAAGAAACAGACAAGCAGAGTGGCGCTGGGGACGAGGAGAAACCCCTTGGACAATAATCATTGGCACCTGGCTTTTCACCTGTTGAGCAAAGCTGTTCCAAAGCCGCCCTTGCAGCCCTGCAGCCATCCACGCCCGCGGAGAACTCCCTGTTTCCAGCTCACATCATCTGGGTGCTCCTCTGTCTCTGGGGACTTTTCCCCTTCCTGTTTGCACTGTGGAAGGGGCTTGTTTCTTTTCCCCGGGAGATCCCTGTTTCCACGTAGCCCTTTGCCTTCATTATGTTGATATTTCGTCTTACACGTATTTTGGTTTGAGGAACTAATATTTACAGCCAGTGACGGTGACTTAATTGGACAACAGCTGAGGCCTAAGCTCGGCTCGCGCTCACAGCCGGTTTCCTGTGAGAATCTCACGCTACCGTTCTCTTTGGAGCCATGAAATAACGTATTTGTGAAACGCTCCCACATGCTAAGAACAAAGGAAGTTTTGGACATGCTATAGATGTTTGATTTTAGGCTACTTTAATTTTATTGCCTCAGAGAGTCATTTGATTTGTGGAAAATAGGGTTAGCACATTTTAATACTGTGAAAAAAAAATCTTTCACGAGTAAGCGTCTTCTAAGTGACTAAATCTTCCAGGTAACTCAATTTTTATCAGTTTTTGGTACTTAAATTTCGCAACTGGAATCCAAATATACTCCTTTGCATGCATCCTCTAATAGTGAGACAAAGTAGATTTGCTGGGGAAAAAAATGCATCTGAAACTACTGAGTCAGTGGAATTTTCCAGCATCACTCCGGCGACAGCCAGGTCCCCTGTGCAGCCTGCAGGCCGGCTCCCCCACGCCCAGGCCTCGCCCGGCTTCCTCCCCTCGGTCCCGGCACCTGTATGACCAGCAACCATTATAATTTGAGCACGTGTCTTTGCCATTAGAGCAAAAGCAGGCTTGAGGGCAGGGTTTGTGTCTTATTCGTCTCTTTTTTTCTTTTCAACACAGAACCGAATACTTTGCACCTAGTAGGACCTCAGGAAACGGCTGAGCCCCTGACCGGGGCAGGAGGACAGCAGAGCACAGCCAGGCACGCGCTTCCGCTGACCTGCGGTTGTAGGAAGCTGCCATCAGCAAAGGCTGCTGGGGGAAGAACGGCGAGGGTTTTCTCTCTGTCTTTCTTTTTAAAACGTTCTCTGGTTGTAGAAGGTCAGGGGCTGAAAAAAAAAAGAGATCCGGTCCAGCACGCACCCTCGGTGCCGCCGGGCCTTTCAAGGGGTCGGGTTCTTTTGCCCCGCCCACATTTGTGCTTTTAGAATTTTTACTGCCCACTACAAATTCCTCCAAATAGACAAGTATCTTCATAGAAACCTCTGGTGGGTTACATACATCATCCATGTGATGGGTAGGCACCACTCAAAATCTGGGGTTGATTCTCTGCGCTTTTTGATGGGGAATTCCTACCATAAAAATCTGAGCCTGGACCTCCAGCACAGGTTTATTGATTTTATTTGTCAATTATATGCATGTGCTATTGCACTAATAGAGGACTTATGTTTTAAAACAATGTGAAATTTTAATTAAAATAAGGTACAATAAAGAGAACCACAACTTCTTTTCTTGTTGTGCGCCCCTTTGGAGAGCAGTGGCTGAGGGGCTCCCTGGCGCCCCAGAACGGCAGGTTCGATTCGGGCTCTGCGGGATGGACATCTTTGGAGCTGACCTCGTGCCCCCATGGACCACACCGGGCCTCCATGGCCTTGAAGCTCGCCATTCTGGCAGTAGCTCATGGCTCTCTAGTGACATTGTCCCAACATGAGCAGGTGTGCCCAGACTGAGCCAGTCTATCACAGAGGACTTTGCGGGCACTCTGGTTCCCATGCTGGGGGTGGCATCGACGGCTGCTGAACAGTGACCTGACCGCGTTGTCCATGCAAAGCGCTCCTATCAAACCTGCTTTCTCATGGCCAACATGTGACCTGGCTTGCCTGATGTAAATAGATCTACATATTCAGGGTCTCCCGAAGGTCACAGGCAAATTTTCATGGCAGATCATTTTAATCCCCATGTGGGAGCTGGCTTCTTTAAGGAATCCTACGCTTAATTCTATTGTGAAGAATCTCTTGTACACACATCACCATTGCCTTGTTTGGTCTGTTTTGTAATCTCTGGCTTTTGAAGGTAGGAATTGAATAGAGCAGGAGCACGTGCGCCTGATGACCGCCCTCCCCACTTCCCCACCCTTTTGGTAGAATTAATGGCAAAGAAGACAAGATCATGGATTTTTTTAGCTTTGGGAGAAAAACTTGCTGTCATCTGATGGGGTGGAACTCACTAGCATCACTTTATTTACCTTTCGTTAAATATGCACAAAATAACCTTCATGCCTGTAATTCGAAGGTCCGGCTACTTGTAGGAATATAGATTGAGACTGAAAGCTCCTGGCCTCTGGATCCAAGGAGCAGTGACGGGGTCTTCTCGGTCAGGGCTGGGGACACCCACCACATGGGCTTGAACTACGCTTGCCAGATAAAAGCCAACTGGAGTCAGGCCTTTCCCTAGCCTCCCACAGTCCCCATTTTTTACCCCCTGACCCCCACTCTGCTGTGCATCGTCTTAGGTATTCAAGTTCCGAGAGATGCTTTGATGAGGATGATGATGGTGGCAGTGATTCCGTGGGTGTATCTGCAGGCCCCTGGCCAGGAGACCACGGCTGTGTGAGCTCGTGTGCAGGCGTGCAGTTCCTCAAGGGTGCACGTGGGTGCAGAGCTGGCCCTTGGACCCGTGAGGGCAGAGGAGACATTTGCAGTATTTCCCTTCCTCCTGTAATTAATACCTCTTAGGTTGTTGAAAGAAATACAGTACAATCACCCTTTTGAACAGGGTTATGACAACATGATCTTTAGAAGTTAAAAAAAGCAGCTGGTTCCACTCGAATTCTAAATACATTAAAACAAACTTTGAAGTAAATAACCTGAGTTTCTGTTTTCATAAATTGCAGTGATAACATGTAAATTTCCCCATTCAGCTATCCTGACATAAGCCCTTTGTGCTTCCCTGTCCAAACTGTAAACCTATTAGAGATTCATTCACATAAACTGTAACTGTGCTTCTCTTTAAAAGTAGAGGCAATAAATCCAGCTGCATTTAGCTAATATAATCACACAGTCCTGAAAATGTGCAATGCCTAATATGGGCTACAAAAAAAAAATTTAACCCGCATTTTTTCCCCCCCCCCTTCTTTTATTTTCTCTTTTTCTTTTTCTCTTTTTTTTTTTTTTTTTAAAAAAGGCAACATTAACTGTTTCACAAAAAGTTATTTGTTTCCTCTGGAAGCCAGCGAGTGAGCTTTGGGGGATTAAGGATACATTTCACCTATAGGTTACATGAGCTTTTGTTATTTGTTTTCATACAAAATAAACCGCAAGGCTCTTGCTAATGTACAATTGTGCAGAGTT
>NW_017731435.1:2665305-2672164 GCF_001890085.2 Hipposideros armiger
GGCGTCCCAGAAGGAGACATCTGTCGTAGGTGATTCAGATACACACATCTCTGGCACCACGGCCTGAGGTGAGAGGCCTCATGGTGGAACAAACCCAGGACCCAGAGTGGACCTGGGCTCTTCACTTCCTTAAGTTATTAATTCATCCGTCTTTGCTGGGTACAGAGAAAATCCATGCTGACATAGTCACGATGGCTTTTTTCTGCTGCAGGCCTGCTGAGGATTTGGAGATCGCTGTCTGAGAGCAGAACCACCTTATCCAACCGGGGTCATGCCCTCTGCTACCAAAGAAAGGTTTTTCATGTGGTAGGAAGGTTAGCACGTTTCTTAGTGAAACTCTACTATAAAAATGTTGCTTCCCAACATCTCGGAAACAAAAATGAGTCTTCAGAAAGGCGTGATTTCCTGGATTAGGTTTGCAGACCAGATCCAACGTGACCTTTGTGTGCAGTGGACTCGATGGCTGCGAGATCACATGGCCTCCCAGAGGCGACAACACGTGGGGCCTCTAGTAACAGCCGCTGGACCAGCGTCGATATTAAGTCCACTCAGGTACACACCAATAGTGAGATCCTTGGGAAGGAAAACAGCTGCCTAAAAACATGTCCTTTCTATGAACAGCAGCTGTGTGGCTTCTTGAGAACAAAGCTGAAAAGGATGCTGATTTCCAAGGATGGCAGGAGAAGCAGGGGCGCATGCCTCTTGGGGTGGGCTTGGGGGTGGGGGGCTGTAGGAGTGTCATGGTGAGCTGCAGTGCCCGCGGCAGCCGGGAGCTGGTTCAGCATGGAGCGTGTGCCTGGCGCACACACGACCACGGCTAGCGTATCGCTTTTTGATTTCTTTTGGACAAACACTTGGTTTGCTCACATCTCATGTGCATAATTGGAGGTGACTTGATCGAATTCAGCTTCTCTTTAGAGCAGATGACATCCATTGGTTGAAGCCAGTGGTCCGTACAGGGAGGAAGGGGCAGAAGGCGACTGTTGTCCCGGCGTTGGTGTCTTGATGTCTAAATGCCAAGAGTGAGTGTGTTTGTCTTCAGTAAGTAGAATTGTAGGATCCCTCACACATAGGTGATAAGTGAAAAGCTTCCTCCTAAACATGGAGGCCTCTCATAACCTGTTTCTCGTGGAAGTTCTGGGAACACGTGAGGTGGCAGGAGGGAGAGGAGCTTGCGTGAGTACCAGAAAGCGTGTGAGAACTGGGCTGTGACAGGTGACGCTGGCTGGTCTTCAGAACCACCGGAAATGTAAGGAAATAGGTCATGCCCAGCATTGCGCAGGGGAAGCGGTGAATGACGTCAGAATGGTCTACCTCAGCTAAAACAGTTGAGTTGTTTTATGATGACGTCTAGTTTGGCAGTGCAGACGGCAGTGGGGACCAGATGTGGGTTCTGGCTGAGGGCTGCTGGCTCGAAGAGGCCCCAGCAGAGCTAAGCAGGTGGCAGGGTCCACAGGACCCCACAGAATGAGCTCCCTGTGTGGGGGTGGGGATGCCCTCCCCAAGGCCCCCAGAACCCTGCCATTCTCTCTGCACAGTCGCCGGCCTATGATCATTCACTGGCTTTGTTGGTCTTTGGGGGCTGTTCTGGGAGTAGCCTGGGACAGACCTGGAGAAGCCCGTGTGGCTGGCTGTGGGAAGGGTTTGCTCCCCGGGAGCGGTGGGGAATACCGCGCCTCCTGGGCAAAGAATTTCTGAGAAGCTGGACTGTGAGCCAGAAGTTGGAACACTCACATATTTGAAATAAATGAAATATGGCTTTGGCTCACATTTGTGGTGGAGGATATTTTATTACTAGATCAGTTCTTTTCAAAAGTACATGTGTTGGAGGTCCTGTTTGAATTAATTTACTGAAGTTGTGTGAGTGTGTGTGTGTGTGTGTGTGTGTGTGTGTGTGTGTGTGTGTGTTTCCTTTCAGAAATATGCATTGCTGTTGACTGGTAAAAAATAATATTTCAATTCTTTGTATCAAAATTAAGCAATTAGTGTTTTATTCAAGTCTGTCAAATCATAAATTATTGAGACTTAAAAATACAACTGTAGTGTCATGCTTGAAACTAAGCACTTAATTTGTATGCAACCAGATTCTAAGTGATGGCATCCTTATTTTTTCATTTAAAAATAAATTATGAATGCTGCCATTTTAGGAAGCAAAAGTCACTAATATTTAAAGCATAGAATAATTTTTTCAGGGGAGGTAAGCAGTTAAAGTGAAGTATTCCACATGGAGATATTTGAAAGAAGCAGAAAATTTAGAAAGAAACTTTAGAAAAAGTTAGAGAGATGTCAAATAAATCCTGATGGTTAAAAAATAAAAAATAAAGCAGCAAAATTCTTGGTTTTAACTAGAATGACATAAGAAAAAAACATCTAAGGAAGATTATGAAAATCTTTCCTAACCAATAAATACTTTTTGTCCATGTGCCGTTTAGTGAATAAACAATGTCTCAGTGAATGAGTATTGTCCAGTGAATGCTCTTTTGTCCATCTCACATTATTGCGCATTTAGAATCCTTCCAATGTTTGTGTCTCGTAAATAATGCTGCAGTGAAGATCTGTGCAGTTAATTTTTGCACAAAGTCATTTCCTGAAGACAAATTTCTACAAGTAAAACTGCTGGCTAAAGAGGATAAATGTTTTCAGGTCTTTCTACTTGCCTGCCACTGGATGTGTGTTGACTCGCCTCCTCAAAGGTGAGGAAATTGGCATTCTGTGAGCTCCCGCCTCCTCCTCAATCCACTTCCTGTCGTTTCGCTTCTGGACCTGTTAGAACTGATTTATTAGTAAATTATTGATGTTATCACATCTCAAAATTGCATTTTGTAAATTACCTTTACTGCCTTTGATTATGTGGTTTCATTGTTGATCCGATACTTTCGTAATATGATTTTAGAATTCTTTGCTTCTATATTTCGATTCACCTTTGAGTCTGCTGGAGAATGCCTCTGAATGTATTTTTCTCTAAGTTGTGTGAGAATTACACTTTCTAACTGCTTGAGCACTTTAGAAATGTTCTCTGTTGTTTCTACCCAAGCATTTAAGGAAGACTTTTTTTATTGTTGAGTTCTAAGAATTCTGAACAGAAGTTCTTTATCACACATTTGAGTTGCAAATGTTTCTCTCAGTCTTTGGCTTGTCTGTCCATTTTGTTCATGGTGTTTTTTAGAAAAGCAGAGATTTCAAATTTTGGTTAAATCTAATTTATTATCATTTCATTTCATTGTTTGTGCCTTTTGTGTCCTATCTATAAAATCATGTCTACCCAAAGAATTGGAGGACATTCTGTTTGGGTCTATGATCCGCCCTGAGCTGATTTTATAGATGGCATTAAAGTAGGAGACGGGTTTATTGTGTCCATGTGGATATCCATTTGTTCTTACACCATTTGTTGAGAAGACTATTCTTTTCTTCATTGAATTATCTTTGTTTCTTTGTTAAAAATAATTTGGCCATAGATGTGTGAGTCTATTTCTGTGCTTTATATTCTGTCCCATTGTCCTACGTACTTTTCTTCAGGCCAGAACTTCAGCTTTAGAGACATCTCAATATCAGACAATTAAGTCCTCTAACTTTTTGTTATTTTTCAAACTTATTTTGGCTGTTCTATGAATTGTCATATGAATTTTAGAATCAACTTGCCAATTTCTACAAAAAGACCTGGGATTTTGACTGGTACTGCACTGAATTTATAGATTATGTTGGAGGGCATTGCATTTTCAATAATAATGAGATGTCCAAACTATGAACATGGTGTATATCTCTCCATTTATTTGTTCTTCTTTAATTTCTTGGCATCAATAAATAGTGTTGATTGAATAGGTCTTGCATATATTTTGTTAAATTATCCCTAAATTCTTTGTTTTTTGATGTTATTCTGAATGGCATTTTAAATTTAAAAGTTTTCTTTGCTACTATATATAAAAATACAGTTGACTCTCTGATATTAAGCTTGTAGCTTATGACCTACCAAAATGTTTATTTCGGTAAGGTTTTCTACTTCATCTTCCCGTGTGTAAGACCTCTCTCTCTCTCTCTCTCTCTCTTAGTTTAACGATGTTCCCTTCTATTCCTAGTTTGCTGAGAATATTTTCTAGGAGTGAATGTTGTATTTTTCAAGTACTTTTCCTGCATCTGCTGAGATGATCGTGTGATACGTTAATTGCATCAGCTGCAGCTCCGTTGCTCTGAGGCAGCCTCAGTCTTTGACAGGCGCCATGTCCCTTGTCGCAGGCCGGTGACCGCTGGAATCTCCTGCCCCACCCCTCGTAGTTGTAGGCCCAGCGTGCGGCCCTGCCCTTGGGCAGTCGGCTCTTTCTCCTTCTCTTCCCCTAACCGCAGAGTTTTCACCAGGGTCATCAGGGCAGCTGGCGCCCTTCCCCCAACAAATTAGAACTTGGCTCCCAGTGGAAACAGAAGAGAAAGATCCAGGAGGAACCCCTGCACATTCCTGCTGTTCCCTTGCCCCGCGTTTGCATACAATGGGCCTGTTTAAGAGCCTGTGGGGTTCTCTTTTGTGCAGAAAGAGCCTCTGAGAAGGTGTGTCCACCCTCTACCCTACGCAGCCCCCGCGGCCTGTCCCAGCTGCCTGCATGCAGACCTTCACCGTTCTCCACAGAGCCTGGGGGCACCTGGCTGGGCGGGCTCAGCGGCAACCCTTCTCTCCCTGCCGGCACCACCCCACCTTGGGTTTTGGCCCATTTAGTTGCCCTCTGACCTCTGGTCTCTGACAGGTCCCAAAAAATCGTGGATTTGAAGTTAGTCTGTCTCTTTTTTGTTGAAAGGGTGAGAGCCGTGCTCCTTCCAGCTGTCGCCACATCTCTGGGTAGAATCTGGAGGTCTTTCTAGGGTTGGGTTTTGGTTTTTAAATTATGACTGCTTGTAAAATGTTGTCAAATATTTTTTCTGCATCTCTTGAAATAATCATGTTCTTTTTTCCTTTATTTTGTTTATGTGGTGAGTTACACACATACTATATATACACAAAATAAAGGAGAAAAGAACACAATATATATGTGTGTATATATAGTGTGTTTATTCAAGCTCCGAAACAATAACAAACTTACAGAAAAATTGGAAGTAGAATACAAAGAACTTGCTTTTTCTAAGCCGTTTGAGAGCAAGTTGCTGACATGTTCCTCCATCATCCCTGAATATTTTTAGAGTGTATTTCTATAACAAGGAAATTCTTCTATATAACCATCAAAATCAAGACGTCAACACTGAGATGTCATACCACCTAAACCTTAGACCCTCTTCAAGTTTTCCTGGTCACTTCTACAATATCTTTATAGCACAGGACCCGTCCAGACTCACATGCTGCCTTTAGTTGGGTTTCTTATCTCCTTTGGTCTTCACTGGCTGCCCAGTCTTGCCTTGAACTCATGACTTTGAACTTATGAAGACTACCGGTCATTTGTTTTCTAGGGTCTCCCAATCTGGATTTGTGTGATGTTTTTCTGACAGTTAGGTTGAAGTTCTGTTTCCTTTGCAGGAATAGCTCTATATTCTCAGTTTCCTATCAGGGAACGCAGGATCCCAGTTTGTTTCCTTATTAAGGATGCTTGCTTTGACTACTCAATTAAGATGGCTTCTGCCAGGTTTCCCCACTGTAAATTTACTAATTTCTCCTTTGTAATTAAGAAGCATTTTTGTGGGAGGCACTTTAAAACTATGTATATCCTGTTCCTCAAGTGTTACGCTAATTACTTAGATTCTGAAAGGACTCGTGGTTTCCTGCTCTTCTCAATGGACCCTAATCTGTTGTGATCATTATTCCCTTCTGTGCTCCCACTGTCCCCAGTCTGTCCAGTGGGAGCTCACTCAGGCTGTCTTGGGGTCGGATGGCACGGTCCCCTCTTATCTGAGCACTTTCTGGCTTTCTGGTGGAATGGTTTCAGGCTCCTGTACACTCTGTCTGCTCAAGATCAAATAAGCCGTTTCCCCAAGGACTTCTCATTTCTTTCAGTGGAACGTGGTTTTCAGAAGCTGAGGTCTGCTGTTGGATGTGCTCAGTGCTGGTGGGGTGTTGCTGCCCCCAGACGCTCTCAAGAAGAGCTAGGTGACAAATGTCTATTAAAGACCCATACGGGTCCTCGTCCCTTTGCGTGCCTATACATGCACACATATAAGCATAGGTGCATACATTGATTTGTATCTATATTTATATTAGTCCATCTATACCCTATCTATCTATCTATCTATCATCTATCTATCTATCATCTATCATCTATCTCCTATCATGTGTATATCTAATCCCTATCAGAAACCACTGTGCATGCTGCTACATCCATTCTAACACAACATCACAGTGTTCTTCGTTTTCTCCATTCCCATATTTGTAAATCTCCTCCTACCCTGTGTGAACCCTGGCTGTTGTCACCCTAATGCCTTTCTCCAGTTGTTTAATCTGTAGGAAAGAACCGATGTCTCATGTCTTCACCACTCCCTGCCCTGCATGGATGCATGCCCTACCCTGCCTCTACTCCAGGCTGCCCTCTGTGCCCCCTCCCCGTCCCCTGCCACCCCTCCCCAGGCCCCTGCAGGCCCCTCTGCTCCTCACTCTAGAGACCTTCCTTGCTCTACCTAACAGTTTTGGCACTGAGCCAGGACGGTGGGCAGGGGCGGGGGCAGAAGGAGAACATTCACTGATTTTTTAATGTTAAAAAAATTCATACATTCCATGAGTAAACCCAACTTAGGCTTCATGCGTTTTCCTGTTGGTATTTTAGTGGATTATTTGTGCTGATATTTTGTTCAGTACTTTTTGTGCCTATGTTCCTGGGAACAGTTGGCCAGGAGTGTCTCTTCCCTATAATGTCAGATTTTGGCATCAAGGCCAAAGCAGCCTCGAGAGTTGGGA
>NW_017731435.1:2673469-2676221 GCF_001890085.2 Hipposideros armiger
AGTGCGGTATAATTTTAAGGTGATATTATTAGTAATGGTGGTGCCCTGCCACAAATACTAAGCCCTGTAAGCCTACCGATTCATGGGAAAGTCAGCAAGGACACTACAGCGACAAGTGATATATTGCCTAAAAATTTCTCAGAGGCACAAGCATGTCTTATAATAGTACAGACTTACATTCATATTTGGAATTCAATGGAGGCAGAGAGGACTTGCAAACTTCAGGCTTAGAAGTGTGGTCCTGCTTACTGGGTTTCAGCAAAGGGAAGGGCGGGTCACGCCGAGGAAAGCCTCGTCCAGCTTCTTCCGAACAGAGGCCTTGCTTTTCCCTTTGGTTGTTGTACTTCCATGGAAAAGTGGGCGATGTTTGCATAGCTGATTAACATGTGGCCAATAAGATTTGATTGTTTTCTGAACTAAACGCACATGCATGCTCTGAAAGTGGATGGTACAGCAGGAATGCTGACAGCCACATGCAACAGTGATTTAAGCAAGAAAGGCAGTCATCTCCCACTTCTGGGGTGCTGGAGTAGGGACTCCATTTCCTGCATTAGCCCATAATGCCACCGAGAAACTGGGGTCTCGCCTTCCGCCCTCCATTACTTACTGACCTATTGTTGTGTGGCTGCAGAGGTTCTGGAATCACTCCTGCTTCCAAGGTGGGAAGACTGGGTGGCGTGTCCTGGCAACTACTGGCCTCTCTTATCTGAAGACAAAGTCGTTCTTGGGGGCCCTCTTCTGGTTCCCAGGCTTCCTCTTACCACCGTGGCTCACTGGGTCTCTCCCCGCCGCTGGTTGCAAGGGGGAGGCTAGCTGTTGGCTTCATAGCTCTGTCCATTAGTGGTGGGCACCCCACTAGTGATGGGAAGCCCCTCCTTCCATGCCTGGCTGGGATGCTTACCGGTTCAGGTAACTAGCAACCCATGGTCTAGTTCACTGTGTTATCCAGTGAAGAGTCGAAGATGGGACTTTCAACCGAAACCTGACTTATGTATGAAGAAACCTGGATTCTGCCCTGGGCACCTCTTCATGGTCTGTGCTGCATACTATCTGCTGTAGCTGCTGTGGTCGTGACCATGGACCCATTTCACTTGGAAGGTGAGACGAAAGGTGAGGGAGGAAAGAGTTTGGGCTCTGCGGCCAACAGCCTCCAACTCTGCAAACTCTCAACGGGACTCAGTGGGCTTTGAGCCTCATTATTTCAGCCCTGGCTGGACAGTTCAAGAGACCCTTTTCAACTTTGAGCATCTCACGTTTTTAGTTGCCTTTTTCTAATTTCAAGCGATTACATAAAATTCCCCCTTTTATCTATTTCCCCCAGATTTTCTCATATTTTTCTTTTTAAATAATATGTCAGTTATCATGATTACAAACAAAACCAGGTGGTGATGGATAAATAAGCGCCCTTGTCATATTGTGTGCAATTGTCTGTCTGCCCTTCTCAATATGTTATCTAATACGCTCCTTTCTACATCTGCTTTGTTTTATGTGCTCTCAATTACTTTCTATTTAAATAAAACTGTCAATTCTCAAGATTACAAGCGAGAGTAGGATGTGAATAAATAGAGTCCTTGTCACACTCTGTGCAGTTGTCTGCTTGTCCCCCACTCCCTTTGACTGTGGGGAAGGTGGGAGATGGACAGGGCTATTTCTTACATATGTTGGTGTCCCCAAAGAAGTTGGATAAGAATTGGCACCAGCAGCTGGAGTTGCTACTGTCCCTGTATTTATTTTCTAGGCTTTCTACATGTAGGCAAGATCGAATGGAACCCAAGAGTACGACAAGCTTGTTTTGTTTGCTTAAAGCAGGGACATCATGAAAGCAACCTTTCTTTGTCCTGAGAATGCAATCCTGGGGCTCAGTGTGGTGCTTCACTGAACGTTCTAGAACAGGAAACTAATGGCTTTTTGAGTTTTGAAACTGGCAGAATAAGTTGGATAAGGGAGGACTGGACTGCACCCTTGCTTCGGAAAGCATCCAGCCAAATCAGTGGCATTGCCATTAAAAGGTTATGGAGGGAGGGCTCCTTGTGAGGACATTGTCTTCAGATGGGCCTTCTGGTAAGACCCTCTGATTCCCAACTGTCCATTTAAAGTCATGGCTGAGTGCTGAACTTGAAGCTTTATTGCCTGGCCAGTGACCAGTGATTGCTATGATGTATAAAGGGAAGGTTGATATGTGGCATCTGTGCAGTGAATGGACTGTGATGCCCTGAGGCCAGCCCTGGTTAAGATGGAAGCCATACGATTTCTCTGGCCCATCCCCAGGTTGCCTATTTGGACTTTTCTCTTTATTGCCTTTCTCTCAACCAGTGCAAATGGAGCTTCTAACCAGTAATTCCCTGGAAATACTTAAGTACATTAAAATACAGCATCGTTTCAATGCTATTTATTTTAATGGAGGATACAGTAAAAGTCCTCCAATTTCTCAAAATTCAAAGAAGTGAATATCTAATGGTGGGATCTCAGGTGGGCAGAGTAGAGATTTTGGGGTCATTATTCAATTCCAAATGTACAGCTGTCGAATTCACTCAGAAGCCTCCCTTAAGGAAAAATGGCCTATGCTAAGTACTTTCCTGCATGAAACATGGATATACTTATCATATAAGTGGTCCACGTTCCTCATTCAGGTGTCTCCATTGGGGTTCTGCGCTCCGCAGATATATATATATATATATATATATATATATATATATATATATATATATATATATAGAGAGAGAGAGAGAGAGAGAGAGAGAGAGAGAGAGAG
>NW_017731435.1:2678316-2699193 GCF_001890085.2 Hipposideros armiger
AGAAGGCATATATTTCACCATCAAATAACTCAAATGATTTTCTACCATTATCACATGTGACATGACTTATGATTAACCCCGAGCATCATCCTCAAAGGGTCCCTTTGAGCTCTGTGTTCCAGTCTCAAATATGACATACTGATTAAAAACATCTAAGGTCTATGAAAAAAACATTTTAAATTGCATGTGTTTATTGTTTCTCAATTCTTTCACAGTTCTATACTTATACATGTATTTGTAAACACTTTATGTATGCATATACACAATTAATCATATTTATTAGTTATAGAACATGGTTTTCTTATATATTTACAACTGATTACTGAAAAAGAGCACAAAATAACATCATTTACTTTGCGTTAAGGTTTAGTTCAGCTTGCCTGTCATAAGCCGGTTTTCAAACTTATGGATTCTAAGGAGTTAAGACCCTCAGCTGAAAAGAATTTGCTCACGGACTGGGAGCTGGGGTGATGTGGCATATCCACTTCTTCATCAAGGCCTGCCCGCACTGTCTTTCCAGAATGTCATGGATCCATTCCTCCTGTTCTGTGTCACTGCTTTCATCCTGGTTAGGGTCCTCGTTACTTCCTTCCTAATAATCGTCAGCTCACATGCCACCTCTTTCATGCAGCTGTCCCCTGTGGTCCAGATGGAATTAATCTCTCCTGGCTTTGTATTTCTTTAGTATTTTGTGTCTCTGTTGTATTAGATTGCTTTCTCTGCTTTGTTATAGTTTTTACCATCTGTTCCCCACTGCCCCCCCCACTCTGTTGGGTCGTAAGATTCTTGGAGATGGGAACAAAGTCTCCTTGTTCCATCTGTGTCCCTCTCGGCACCTGGCACAATGACTGCTCAGTAAAGAGAACTGTTGAAGGGACTGTGGGTAGCTCCTTGGTCCAGGCCCTGCCTTCAGGTATCAGTGGCGTGTTTCATAGATGAGTCACCTGAGCCACTCCAAGAAGCCAATGGACCTGCCCCTCGCAGAGTTTACAGGGAGCAGAGGACTATGGGGAAGTTTAGACTTACCCCTATTTGTCTTCTATTTGCACATTTTAGGACACTTTTCAATTATCAAGACTCTGTGACCCCCAGACATTCTGGCTGGCTGCTGTCATGTAGATTCCCCTGCCTGTGCGTCTGGTAAAAAGAAAAAAAAAAAAGTGACGTGCACTTGGTGGTGCTGAACGTCTCACCCGTAATAACTCACTAAGGACAATAAAATAATCACCATGGCCCCACCGTGAGTGACAGCTGTATCAGGAAGTAATCAGCTGTGGTAGGTGAAGATTCCCGGGGTCTTAGTGGCTATCAACGTATGCTTGACACACCTGAAAAATAAGGAGCTCCCAATTTGTACTCCCTTCAACCACCAGGCTGTAATTTCATCATTTCAGGCTCAGGTGGGGAAGAAGATTCTTGGTATGTCACTTCCAGTCACATGGAAACTCTCATTAGTACATGATTGCCATCAGGCCTTCTGGGAGGACCCATTGCCGTGTCTGCTTGCTCTTTTCTTTCTTCTGGTGTCTTTGATCACGGCACGTGTCATCTGTCCTGGAACGTGAAGACATTCTGATCGTTCAGCCCACAGCATGTGTCACCGGGCGAGGGCCGTGTAGACCCCAAGGGTCCAGCTGTGTGCGCGGCCCTCTTCTCCATGGCGAGCTCTCTCAGATGACTGGTAGATGTGGAAATTGCAATAATGACTCATCTTGGTGAAGTCCATTTTGGCTGCAGCCCTCTGTGCTTTGGCCGTGTTATCTGTAACTTTAGAACTCCCACTGAAGGAGCAGAATTATCTAAATTTCCGTTTGACATTTTCCTTTACAATTGTTTTGACATCTCCATTTATAAATTTCTTTTCTTGTTAAAGCTAGATTGGAAAAGTGAATTTCTAGACAAGTCTTGCCTGGCTCGAAGCCTGAGGGTTGGTGCTCAGCTCGTTTAATTGGGGAGCATCTAATCCAGTTACCATGGATCAGTGAAGGACAACCCGATGCTGTCTGAATTCCAGAGGGCTCTCTCCCAGGCAGCTCCAGCGTCCTTCTGTCTGCTGATTCCCATGACAGACCAGGTTAAGCCAAATGCCTGAGCTTCACTTGGTCCTAAGCGCCTCCTTCCCTACAAGACTCTGGGAAATCTTGTGTTTGTGTGATGAGCACTCAAGTTCAAAGGAACTCAGAAATGCCCACGTGGCTACACAGGGTGGCCTCTGTTTACACACCAGGGATAAAACAATCCAACATGCTTCTGTCCAGGTCACACACACCTTGACGCCGATTACCTAATAGTAACAATTGTATCACCCAGTTTAATTTTCTCCCAGCAAATCAATTCCATTTAAGACTTGCTGTTATCACCTGGACAACTGGTTTACCCTTTCCATTGCGTAGTGTGGAGTCTGTCTGGCTTCATTTTAAGTGTGTTCTCTGCTATGACATGATAATTGCATCTCCTTAAAAGCTGTTTTTATAAAAATTTACATGACAGGGATAAATATTCCAGTGGGAAAAGGAAGTTCGGGGCTGGATTGGGACTTACAGTAACAAAATAATTTTTCCTGGTGGAATTTAACAGTGAAATTCATTCTTGTAGCTATAAGTACATTTAGACAAAACAGAGGTCAAAGCTTCCTTACCTCTGCAGTCTTAAGATGCAGAAGCCTCCCATTCTCCTCCATGAGCTCATGAGCTTGCTAATCACTGTTCCTTGGTCGTCCTCTAATGCACTGAGCCACTCCACAGAAACAACCGTGTCCTCCTGTGCTCCCGGCAGGCTCCTTGGTGAACACCTGCTGAACACTTCTGTCCAGGTGAGCTTTATAATGAGTTACAACCCCTAATTAATAATATCGATTCTTCACCTTACACGTGCAATTGCTTCACATGGAGTATCTCTCTTAATTTTCACAATTGTATGTGGTAGGCGCGATGATTTTTTTCTTGTTTGATAGATACGGAAAGTTCTTTAGAGCAACTGAGCTCCCTTCCCAAGGACACTGGCAGAGCCAGCTCGAGCCCACACCCCTTTTCCCTGTGCCCCCATTACTGCGTCACACGACACCACGAGTTCTGCTACCTCCCTGACTCTCCTAATTATTAAGTGTGTACATTTGCTCCACACTATGGAGCGTGTGCTGTATCTCGCCATGAATAATCATGTGTGGTGTGATTCTCAGGTCTGAGAAATATTTTGCTGGGTGACTGATAAACTGATGTAAAAATCCCACATACTTTTTCATCTACAGCATTACCGTTGGAATGCTATAGGGTAATTATTTTGAAAACCAATTAAAACTTTTCTCTAATTTTTTTTCTTTTACATTTTATTAAGGAAAATTTCAAACATATAGAAAGTAAACAGAGTAGTATACTAGACCTTGACGTCCCCCCCATGCCCAGCTTCTGCAGTAATGAACGTTCTGCTATTCTTGTTGAACCTGTACCCCTGTTTATCCCTAAGCTCACTTTATTGGTATCATTGTTTTCAGTGGTCCCCTCAGCTCTATTGCGATAGAATCGACATGTAACATTGTATAAGTTTAAGGTGTACAATGTGATGATTTGATATGTGTACATATTGTGACATGCATCCTTCGCTTCCCGGAATNTTTTTTTTAAATTTACATGTGCTCATGAATATATATCACAGTGGTATGAAATGGTGGAAGAAAAAGAGGTTTTGCGAAGTGTAGAGAAACGCAGTGCTTATTTTTATTCTCTGTTTTCCTCCTTACCCTGCGGCAGGCAAGTGTGAGCCGCTGGGCTGAAGGTCGGGGCGAGACCCGAGGTGAGCTCAGAAACCTGGGATGCCTTCCCGAGATGCTGTAGCAAATGAGATACAACATTTAAAAACTTCTTACACAGCGGGACGGGAAGCAAATAACCGTCCAGTAACCAGAACAGCCTTGGTCAGTGGTAAAACGACTCTAAATATTTACAGTGTAGCCAAAGACTTGAGAACAAGTGAAAATTATTCTTTAAACGGTCTTCCCCATGTCTCTCTCCTGCCCCCACCCCTTACAGCTGTAATAAAGGCTTTAATAAGCGTCACTCTCATCCAAAGCTCTGGGTTGTATCTTTACTGTTTCCTTAGTAAAAGCGCATAATTATTCCCTCTTTTCTGTTTTTCCAGCTCTCTTCTCTCTTCTGGAACTGTCTCCTAATACTCAAATATACTGTGTGTCCTCCCATCTGAAAGACCCTTCCTCACCCCCATCCAGTTATTAAAATAAAACAAAGCAACCCCCCCAGGACCCTGTGTCGTCCTTCCAGCAGGAGCTGTCCCTGCCCCCCTTGCAGCCACTCCTGGGACCTCTCGCCCCGGCCCCCTTGCACCCCCAGGGAGCTGTCCCTCTCAGTGAGTCCCCTGTCTCTCTGCTGCCTCCAGAGGAAACCCAGCGGGCGTCCTTGGGCCCCGCTCTCCGAAACCCTCTGGANTTTATATTTATAGTACATCTATTCTAGACATAACATAGTTGATTCTTGGTGCCTTTTCATTCTCATTCTTATAGTATCTGCTTTTTAGTTGGAGTTTTTAGTCCATTTACACTTAATGTAACTAGTACATAGTTGAATTTAGGTCTGCCACTTTGCTGTATTTCTTCCTGTTTGTTCCATCTGTTTTGAGGAAAATGTGAGAGTACATGTATCCTGGATTGCAAGTTTGGTTGTGGGAAGATGACAGAGTATGAGTTTGGCTTCTGTATTCTCCATAAAGCATGTGGTAAGCTCACCAGGGGAAGAAGAGGGCGGAGGAAACAACATCAGAAGGTCAAAGAGAGAAGAGAAGGTGTGAAATTTATTGTGATGAATGAGAAAGTGAGCCTTCTAGAAGACAAAGTAGGTTTTGGGGTATATGGATTGTCTATTCGTTTATTTCTTTATCATGTATCAAACAAATATTTAAGGATATTCTTTGTAGGCAAAACCAGGCATGATTTCTGCTTTTGTGAAGGCTTGAGACTGTAAGTGTTGATAGATATTGGTCAAATAATCACTGTAATGTATGCATGATAATAAGCCAAAAAAAAACAAGTGCTGTGAGATAAAAGAAATGATTCATTTTACAAAAATGTATAACAGAAGAACTTGACCTTCAGTAGGTGTAAGGAATAGTTGGTCAGAGCCAATGGCCATTGAGCTGAGCTCTAAAATCAGCCTAAGCTATGCAGTGGTTGGTGGGAGGCGTGTTGTGTTTAGTTAGACAAAGGAGCAGGGTGGGCCGGTCGGTGCTGTATGGTGGAAGACGCGACCGCACTTTGAAGAAGCTGACAGTGCTGGTGTGGCTGGAGTGCAGGCAGCGAGCCAGGGCGTGGAGAAGGGCCAGAGAGGGGNAGAATCGACATGTAACATTGTATAAGTTTAAGGTGTACAATGTGATGATTTGATATGTGTACATATTGTGACATGCATCCTTCGCTTCCCGGAATTACCACTTTGTTGTTGATGTGGGAGGACGTTGATGATCTACCCTTGCAGCTACTCCCCAGCACACAATACGGCATGGTTAACTAGAGCCGCCGTGCTGCCTGTCAGAGCCCTGGAACTGATGCATCTCGTGCCCGAAAGTTTGACCACCGTGTCCCCATCCCACAACCCCAGCTGCTGATAACCACCCATCTACTCTCTGTTTCTATTACTTCAAGATGTTTAGGTTCTCTGTGGGAGGAGCAAGGCTGGGGCCTCCTACGCTGCCATCTTGGTGACTTCTGAATCTTACAGTGCTTTTTTAAGGCAACAGGTACACATTGAGGTACACACGTTTCACCTGCAGTGTTGACAAATGGATCCACCCCTGTAATTCACACCCCTGTCGCAGCCGGTCCATTCTTGCATGCCATCACCCTGCCCAGCACCCCTCCTCCACCCCGCCCTCCACCCACCAGAATACTACTCGTAGGACTTTTTCCATCTTCAATTAGTTTTGTCTGTCCTGGAACTTCATAGGAATGAAGCCACGTGGTGTGAATCCCTCCGCGTCGGGCTCCTTTCACTCCGCGTTCCGCCTGTGAGATGTGCCCATGTGGCAGGAATCAGCAGCTCATTTCTTAGTGTTGCTGCCCTAACGTCCTGTATCACAAATTCTGCGTCCATTCTCTCAGCCTAGACGGGTGGCTGTTATCAACTTCAGTCACTGTGGATAAAGCTGCTATAAATATTCCTGCACCCTTTTGGGGGCCTATACTTTAATTTCTCTTGGATACATATGCAGGGTAGGTGTGTATTTAACTTTATGCAAGACTGCCAAAGGCTTCTCCAAGGTGACCGTGCCATTCTCTACTTTGTCCAGAGGTAGGTGGGCATCCTTCCTTGCCAGTCTTATAATAATTTTCACCACCCTAGGGTGTGTAATGGGACCACACCGTGGTTTCCTTTCATTTCCCTGACAACCAGGGAAGCTGAGCACTGGTCTGTGTGGTTATTGATCACCCGACTGCTTCATTTGTGCAATGTCTGTTCAATGATTATTTTGTCCATATTTTATTTTAGCTGGGCTCTTGTCTTTCTGTTATTGAGTTGTAGGAGTCATTATATATTTTGGACATAAGTCCTTTGTCAGACAAATGTTGCCTAATCATTTTAATGGTGTCTTTTGATAAGCATCAGTTTTTAACTTAGATGAGTCTAATTCGTCATTTTTTCTTTATAGCTATTGCTTTTTGGGTTCTGTCTGATAAATCTTTGTTTGCCTCTAGGTTGCAACAATATTCTCCTACATTTTCTTCTAAAAGCTTTATAGATCTATGACCTATGATCCATCTTGGATTATTATTTTTTTTTGGTGTGGTATGCAGTAGAGGGGTCAAAATTTGTTTGTTTGTTTTTTTCCATGTGAATATCAGTTGTTCCAATACCATTTGCTGAATTTAATTTCCCTTCTGAATTTTTTGGTTATCTTTGTGAAAGATCTATTGACTGTATAAGTGTTGATCTATTTCTATATTCTATTCCTTTAATCTTTTTGTCTACTATGCCAACACTACACTATCTGGTTACTGAAGCTTTACAGTAAATCTGGAATTCAGGTAGCGAAGTCCTCAGCTTGGTTTCGCTTTTTCAGCATTATTTTCTAGGCCTTTTGCATTTCCATATAAATTTTAGAATTATATTGTCAATTTCTATTAAAAAGACTGTGGACATGAATAGAATTTCATTGACTCTATAAATGAATTTGCAGAGTATATGTGTCTTATCAATATTGACTCTACCAACCCATGAACATGATATGTTTTTCTAATTATTTGGGTCTTTAAAAATTTCCTCATTACAAAATTTTATGGTTTTAAGGAGAGAGGCTCTTCAGGCTTTTTGTTAAAGACTAACTTATTTAACTTTTGTTACTCCCAAATATTATATATTTTTGAAGCTATTGTGAATGGAATTGTATTTGTAAATTTCAATTTCTAATTGTCACTGCTAAAGTGTAAAACTGATAACTGGGCATCACAAACAAAGCTGTTATAAAAATGTATTCAGAAAACTTTCTGAGGACATACATTGTCATTTCTTTCGGGTCAACATCTACGAGTGGAATGACTGAGTCCTCAGCAGGTATGTGCTCAGCTCTTGAGGAAGCAGCCATGCTGTTTCCCAGGTCAGGCCATTTTCCACTCCCACCAGCAGCATGGGTGTCCAGCGGCCCCACGCCTTGCCAGAATTCCAGGGTTCAGTCTTCCCACCATCCTAGTAGCTGTGTAGCAGTAAGTTCCTGCACTTTTTGTTTTCAGTTCCCTAATGCCGAATGCTACTGGGCACCTTTGAATGTGTTTAATTGGACCCTCTTTTCTTTTCTTTTTTTTTTCATTAAATGTCTGCTACAATCCTTTGCCCATTTTTTACTGGGTTGTTTGTTCTTTTATGATTGAGTTTTGAGAGTGCTTTATTTATTCTTGATATACATCCATCAGCAGGTATGTGATTGGATCTTGAGATTATCATGCTAAGCAAAATAAGTCAGACAGAAAAATTCGAGGACCATGTGACTTCACTCATATGTGGGCTATAAAACTGAAAGCAATAGATGAACAAGACAAACAAATGAACAAAAAAACTCATAGGCACAGACAATAGTTTAGTGGTTTCCAGAGGGTAAGGGGGGAGGGGGTGGTAGAGGGAAAAGGGGATCAAGTATATGGTGATGGGAGGAAATTTGACTTTGGGTGGTGAGCCCACAATGCAATATATAGATGATGTATTATAGAATTGGACGCTCGAAACCTATATAATTTTATTAACCAATAAATTTAATAAAAAAAAGAAAACATTTCCTCCCAGTATGTGGCTTGTGTTTTCATCATCCTACCAATGTCTCACAGATTGAAACTTTTTAATATTGGTGAACTCTGATTTATCATTTTTTTCGCCTGTGAGCTTGGTTTTGGTTTTGTATATAAGAAATCCACCCAACCGAGGGCCACAAAATTTTCTTCTATTTATTTTTTTCTAGAGGTTTTATAGTTTTAGAATTTTATTAGGGTCTGTGATCCATTTTGAGTTAATTTTTTTATATAGTGAGAGATACAAATCAAAGTTGATATTTTACATATGGATAGCTAATTGTTTCAGCACCATTTTCTTTTTCTTTTTCAAAGTTTCTTTGACTATATTAGGCCTTTACATTTCCATGTGATTTTGAGAATTGGCTTGTCAATGTCCACAGAAAAACATTCTGGGGTTTGTATTGGGATTTGCAATAAATCTAAAGATCCATTTAGGTAGAGCTGACAAATTAATACTGAGTTTTCTAAACTAGGGACATAGTATATTTACCCACTTATTGAGGTTAATTTTCTTTCATAACAATTAGTAGTTCTCATTGTACATATCTTATGTATATTTTGTTAAATTTTCCCCTAGGTATGATTCTATTGTAAATTATATTGCTTTATACTTTCAATTTATAATGGCTTCTCACTATTATATAGGGGAAAACTGATTTTCATATGTCGATCTTATATACTGAAACTTCACTAAACAAAATTATTAGTTCTAGTATCTGTTTTAAATTGGTAGATTTGATGAGATCTTCTATCTAAACAATTATATCATCTATAAATAAACATGGCTTTATTTTTTTTCCATCTGTATGCTGTTAATTCCCTTTTCTTGCCTGATTTCACTGGTTAGAAAATCCTATAAAACATTGAATAGAATTGGCAAGAGTGAACATTCTTGTGTCATTCTTATCTTAGCAGGAAAACATTCAGTCTTTCATCATTAAGTATGATGGCAGACATAAGTTTTTCATAGATATCCTTTTTCTTGTTGAGAAAGTTCCCTTCTATTTCTTGTTTGCTGGGAGTTTTAATCAACAATATATAAGGTAGATTTTGTCAGATGTTTTTCAGCATCCTTGAAATGATCATATTCCTTTTTTATTCTGTTTGCATGGTTAATTTCATTTTATTGACTTCCAAATGTTAAACCAACCTTCCCTTCCTGGGATAAACCCCAGTAGGTCACAATATAGTATTCATTTATGTAACATTATATTCAACTTGCTAAAATTTTGTTAAAAATTTTTCATCCTTATTGATGAGGGATATTGGTCCATAATTTACTTTGCAATGTCTTTGTCTTGTTTTCATTTTAGGGAGTTTTATTGGTATAAATTTAATTTATTTGATTGAAATAGATCTTTAGAATTTCTGTTTCATTTAGTGTCAGTTTCAGTATTGACAAAAAGTTGCTTATACCATTTCCCTCTTATTACTTTAATGTCGGTAGGATTTTTGTCATGTTGTTTCTTTTATTCTTGATAAGAATAAGTTGTTTCCTCTCTCTTTATTTACTGGATCAGTCTTATGATTGGTTTATCAATTTTATTAATCTTTCAAAGAACCAACTTTTAACTTTGTCATTTCTCTCTGTTGTTATTTCTGTTTTCCATTTTATTGATTTTTGCTCATTAGCATTTTCTTCTTTTTAACTAAATTTTAGTTTGCTCACTTTTTTGAAGATTTTTTTTATAAGGACTTGGATTTTAACCCCCCCTTTTAAAAAACCCTTCTACTATCAGCATTTAAATCTATAAACTTCTTTCTCATTTCTGCTCTGGCCATACACCCTAGATTTGATATGTTGTGTTTTTGCTATCACTTAGTTTGAAAGATTTTCTTAATCTCTCCTTTGATTTTTCCCTCATTCATAGGTTATGAAGAAGTACATTGTTTAATTTCCAAATACTTGGAGCTTTTAAAAGATATCTTACTGTTATAATTTTGAATTCCATTGTGGCTAGAAAACATACTATTTATGATTTCTATCTTTTCATATTTATTGAGACTTGTTTATACCCTGGTATGTATTTTACCTTGTTGAAAATTCTATATGCAGTTGAAAATTCTGTTGCTATTGGGTATATTGTTCATCATTGTCAACCTACAGCCTATACATGTAAGAGCTACATGTTCTGTTTAATTGTTCTATGGATCACCAATAAGAGGTTGTTGATATCTCCAACCATGGTTGTTGATTTGCGTATTTCTTTTATCTGTCAGTTTTGTTTCATGAATTTTGAAGTGCTGTGGTCAGAGACACACACATTTATAGTTNTATATATATATATATATATATATATATATATATATATATATATATATATATAGAGAGAGAGAGAGAGAGAGAGAGAGAGAGAGAGAGAGAGAGAACCTAAGTTATTTCTATACTACATACTTGCCGGGTATTCCTCAGGCCCCAAGCACAGTGCTTGGCAAAGAGAAGATGCTAGAACCTGTGTACCCCACCCCTGGATATTATAATTAACATATATTCTCCTGGCATTTCCCTTTGCCCCTTGTCTTTCTATGAAAGGGACGAGTCTGCTTGCACTGTCTTTATTCTCTCCCTCCTACTCACGCATTCATTCTCTCTTTTAATGTGTCTGTTACCTGCTGGTCCTGCGGCTAGTGTCCACATTCGCTTGTCACGAGCCATGATGGCTGATGGGAACACTAGCTACTCTTCAAGTGACCATTGTGTTCAAGGCAGTGAGTTGAGTGCTAAGCTTGGGTTTCCGTTGATGACGGTTGTGAGGATGCAATGAGATGATATACGCAAAGTGCTCCACTCAGAGCTCAGTACCGAGGAGCGTTTCATAAGCGGCAGTTATCACCTTGACAAAACCCACCGAGCATCTGCTCAGCCAGGTGTCCCATGGCGCAGGACTGTCAGGGGGTGTTTGTGATTGAGTTGACCTGTATGTGGGACCCTGAAAGGAGGAGATTTAAATCTGCTGCTGTCGAGAACCTACTGGAATCTCGTTGAGAAATGTGTTAAGAAGCTTTTCAGCACCAGGTCCGTTCCCCAAGCTGTCATGGGGAGTTATAATTTTGTCCCCTCTCTATTTGAAGTGAGAAATATACCCCAACCTGGTATATTCACCTGCGACCATTGGAGGGATTTCCAAGGTGTGGAGAAGTTCTATAATATGTTACCTCCTCGGTTTTATATGAGCTGAAGGAAATATTTGAAACCCCAACAGTGAGTGCCATTCCGAGACAGCCGAAGGCAAAGTGCACACTGCATTATTCTGTCCTATGCTTTTTGGTGTTCCCACAGAAGTCCTTGTTTCTAAATGCTCACTGATGATGCTTTTCTTGTTGAATGGAATCAGAGATGGACCTCTCTATGACCCTTCTTCAAAATCACAGCAAATAAGCAAAGACAGCAGAAAATTCTAAGAGGGTTATGAAATGAAGGGCGAGTAGCTCAGCGATGCCCAGGATTGTTTTTCTTTTCATTACCTTCATTATGAAAATTTCATATTTGAAATGCCTGATTGCTTTGGTCTGTTGATTCCAAACAGTCTGGCATGCTTCTTAATCACGGGGTCACGTCTTGATGCTCTGCGTACTCATGTGGTCATGAGTTTAGTTTATGCCAATCACGCCCCCATTACTGGACCCGCTGTGGTGACGTTTCTGCAAAGTGCCTCGTAGCAGCAGCGTGATGGTGAAGGATGTGGCCCCAGAGCCAGGTGGCCAGTGCACCTTATCAGCTGGGTGATATTAGGAAGGTTGCATGCCTCTATGTGCTCAGTATTTCTGATCTGTATAATGGGGACAATAAGACCCCCGACTCATTTGGCTCTATGGAAAATCACACATCGGTATTTGTAAAGGACTTAAGGACAATGCCTGAGAGATACACGGAAGTCCAGCCGTCACTTGAACATCTTCGCTTGCAAACTCCTGGCCTCTTAAAACAGGACACCTTGGATGCTAGAAACTTCTCCTTTGGATTCAGCCGAAGTGTCTTTTATTTCTCCTCATCGGCCCTGGTTCTACGCTATGAGGCCACAGATCAAAGGGAGGTGGTCCTTTCCATGCCAACGCTTTGTTTATATGTAGCTGCAATGAATGTTAAAACAGGAACCTTCTCTTTAGCCATCTGGGGCACAGTCTGAAATTCCTTCAGTGGCTTCTGTCTCCCAGGGAGGCACCCGGCAGCCTGGTCCCGGAGAGGCCACTGCCTGCAGGTGGGCAGAGCAGTGCTCCCTCCTGCCCCTGCCCTGGGCTCCTTTCCAGCACCTTAGCTTTGTGACAGCTACCGCGGTGTTTGGGTTTTTCGGGTGCTTTTGGTTTTGTTCGTTGCCCCAGTGGACTTCACATTTATTCACTTGACATGGGTCTCACTGGGTGCTTTCTTTCTCTAGAATCAGTGGGACTGTGAGCAGTCGTCAGAAGGCATATATTTCACCATCAAATAACTCAAATGATTTTCTACCATTATCACATGTGACATGACTTATGATTAACCCCGAGCATCATCCTCAANCTATAAACAGATGAGGAATCGTTATTTATGATGAAATTCCCTAACATGAAGTAATAGCCTAAGAGAGAAGAATCGAGTGGACAATTATATAATGTCATTTAAACAGCAAGAGTTCCTGTTTGCTGGCTGGAGAAGTGGAGAATCCTGTGTGCTCTCTCTCTTTTTAAAAATTCTCCTCCCTTCTGGCAAAGATGAATCTTGCCAAAAATCATGATTTGTGCGAGAGGAGTAGGTTTGTAATATGGTCCCATTGCATGTCGACAGGAGACTGGAACGCGTTCCTAGTGCTGTTGGCAGCTCTCTCTTTATTGCTCGTTTCGGGAAGTTAGCTGTATATTGTATCAGATTGATGAAATAAATTGTTGGGGACCACTCTATTTTTTATTCATTGTTGAAAAAGTTGAAGTTCGTTGTTTGCTTAATACGCCAAGCTGATGAGGCATTTCATTATCTTACCACTAATACACTCTAGAAAATGGAATCATTAGAGAGCAGAAGTCATTGAAATGTAAACATGTGAATAATTTACACTTTCAACTGGTGTTAAATAAAAGGTTTTAATCTAGACAGAGATCTGACAATAAATATTCATTTCTAATTTCCAATGAGTAAACTTTATCTCTTTTTAAAAGCCTTTTCATTTGATTTTTTTTTTCCTGGAAGATAATGGTAAATTTGACACAGGCGCATTTGGGAATAAAATTTCCCTCTGGTCAACACAACCATGAAGAGTTATTATGAAAGTCAAAATTTGCAATAATTGCAAACATTGTAATGAGTAGCTGTTTTAGGATCTCTATGTGTCCTCCCCTCACAGGCTTGCTCCCTGTTTTCCTAGGGGATATGGGGAGGAAACAGGGGTGGGAATTGCATCTCCATGTGGCCAGTTTCTTGGCTGGATGCCAGCCTGGATAGAGGCCTCCCCCAGGCAGAAGTTGGCTTTTATTTTAACAGCCAGAGTCCATGTTGGCCTTGACATACACGAAGAGTGTATGGCCTGTGAGAAGGAAATGTTTGAGTGATACCAAGCTGTCGCCAAAGCAGGGCATCCGCTGGCACTTCTCAGGTTGGTACATGTTGCTGCCCATCCCTGGGGGACATCTTTGCTATGCCACCTTGTTTGCCCTTCTGTAAGCATGGTAGATGCTAGCTGATCTGTTTTTTCAATGGCTTTTGTGAGGTATCATTTACACACCATAAAGTTGACCCATTTTAAATGCCCAATCCAATGTTTTTGGTATATTTAGATAGCTGTGCAATCACCATCATCATCTATTTTAGAACATTTTTATCACCCCATTTTTGGACGCCCCTGTTTCGTTTCCTCATCTTCTGCCGAATGGCACCTGCCCTGGTGTTCTGCACTCAGCGTGTAATTGCTGAGTGGATGGATTTGAATATGTGAACTTCCGTTACGGATTTCAGGGGCTCATGGAATGTCAGAGCTGAAGCGAGACATGGTGCATCTAGTCCAAACTTTTCATTTCATAACCGAGGAAGGTAACTAGCTATGTATCCCGCAGTTAATGAGTGCTAACAGGCGTCTGGGATTCAAGGTTAGGCGACTGTGGCTTTAACCTAAGGGGAGGCCCAGGTTCCAACAGAGGTATTCTGAGTTGCTTCTGGAGTCAGGATGGCCCCTAAAAGGCAAACTCTAATACTGTTGTGTCAGGTGTTGTCCATGTGGTCCAGTTCTCGGCCGTGGCTCCACCCCGCAGAGACAGGGCTGGCCTAGGCTGACTGGGGCGGTGCCCTCTGACTGTACTCCAGCTGACTTTTTTCAGGGTTGGGGGCCACGGCTGCCCTGTTTCGTCTCCTCTCCCATCCTCTGCTCTTTTCTCTTAGAAGCACCTCAGCTTTGTTTCTTCCTCCCACTCCAGAATTACCTTCATCTTTTCCTAGGAACAGGCCCTTCAGTCCACCCGTACTTCCAAGATGACAATCCTGTGGGGGAGGCCACTTCCGTGCACCCTGGAGCATTCTTGGGGCAGGCAGATGTTCAGGCCAGTTAGGGATGCAGAGACAGCAGTATGTGCATCTTTTTGGGGTCTTTTCTATTTCAGCACATGGTGGTTGCTCAGATGGTCCAAAGCATGTTTTCATTATTTTATTCACAGAATTTTTATCATCAAAGCTATGCAGAGTGAGTTTTCCAAAGAATTTCTTTTTCTAATATGCAAACTTCTGTTCACATTCCTCTACCAGATTATAAACAGCTACAGTTTCTTAGAACATCTCCAAAGGGGCCATTTACAAGATCTTGCTCAAAGAGCAATGTGTTATTACAAAGAATTATGTCATTTTCAAAGATATTTTAGACCAGTGGATCAAATCCTCGCATATTTCTCCTGATTAAATTCTACTGATTAAATCAGCTGTGATTTATCTGAAGATTATGAGCATAAACCATAAAATCAAAAAGATATTTTGGTTTAAAAATTGGTCATTAAAAGCATATTCTTGAAATTCCCCATTGATAAACCATTTCATCAAATAAACACGTTCGAGCTTTATCTTTGTGTTAAAAATCTATTTTTATTTTATCTTATCAAGCCATGGAAATAAAAATAAGAGTGTGTTGATATTCAACATTTAAAAATCAATAGCAATCTTACATATCAGCCATAATCAGCACAATTAGTGGAAAAGAAATTCTTATTTATAAAAACAACCTGGAATATAAGTACCTAGAAAAATATTAGGAAGACTAATATAGAACCAAAAGAAGAAAACCACAAAATTTTGCTGAGAAAGATAAAAGTAAGGTTTGGATACATAAAAGAGATGTAGTGTGTGCTGGGTGGAAAGACTCAATATGGTGATTGTAATACATTTCCTCTATTTTCTTAAGTAAATTGTGGAATGTGAAAATTGTTGTAGAGCATAGCCCATTTCATCAACATTTAACAATCTGTCAGGCTGTGGCTTGCAGTCATGGCCTCAGTGTGTTTTGAATCTCTCCAAGGTGCTTTCTGAAACACAAATAAACAAAACAGGGTCATGAAGGACATAAAACTACAGACAACAAGAGCTAGGTGACAGGGAGACTCATGCTGAACCCCAGAATATGGACCGCCAACCCACCCTCAGCCAAGGCAGCGAGGGGTCAGTTGTGTGCTGGCAGGTGGAGGATAGGAGGGGCCAAGGTGGTTGCCTCCATGGTTGGTGGGGACTGAAAATATTCCCCAAAGCAAGCATCTCACTCTGAATGTGCCGATGTAGCCACAGCTGGCCAGACGGAGAGAAGCTCTCAGACCCAGAGTTGCTGGTGAGAGCAGAAGTGATTGCACAGGTGGGCACTGGAGCATAAAATTGCAGGGACAGGCTAGCCCTTGGCACTTGCCAAGTGACCAGCAGATACCTTGGGTGAGGGGAGCCTCAGGCTGAAGGAGAACACAGGAACCAGAGCCACGCTGAATAGGGCAGGTGCATGGGGCTAAGGGAGAGAGAAGGCTCATGCAGCTTGGAGGAAGTGGCTATTGTAGCAGCCAGAGTAGAATGTTGGAAAAAACACACAATGCAAGAGAGAGAGGAAGTATGACAACTCACTGATTACTCCATAGATATTAGCTAAGAGTAAGGCATCATTTGCAACTAATCAATCAAGTAGTAAATTCAATATATATTAGGAGTACAAGGATTAATGCTAATACTAGTGTCTAATTATTGGGGGTTGGGGAGAAGGACAGGGAAGGGACAGAGGTGCTAGCTAGTATCTGTTTTCATAATTGGAAACCATTTTTAAGCAGGATTTGGGGAGGAGTTTCGGCACAAGGAAAATGATTTAATTTTCTTCCTTCCCCCACCCCATGGCTGGTACTAGCTGTGCATCATCTTAGATGCTTAAGGGGTAAGTGGAGAACCATATGACTTCGCTGCTATGTGGGATGTAAAACTGAAAGCAACAAAGGAACAAGACAAACAAATTAAAAAAAAAACCCATTGACACAGACAATAGTTTAGTGGTTACCAGAGAGGGTAAGGGGGCACGGGGGTGGTAGAAGAGGGTAAAGGGGTCAAATATATGGTGATGGAAGGAGAACTGACTCTGGGTGGTCAACACACAATATGATATATAGATGATGTAGTACAGAATCATACACTTAGAACCTATATAATTTTACTAACCAATGTCATCCCAATAAATTTAATTAAAAAATAAGAGGTAGGTCATTTAAAAAAAATCTAAGATACCTTAGGGCCAAATTCTCTTGCAAAAGTTGATATTTAACATTGTCTATTTATTTTTCACTATCATGAGATTGGCCAATTAATTTTAATCAATAGGAGACTAAAGTGATTACGCAAAGATATTAGTAACAAGAGAAACACTAGAATCAAAATAAAAACCTTCCTAAATAGCAAAATAAATTTACCAAAGTTCTGGTAAATAACTCAAGAATAGTAAAGAAAAAGACTCCACAGTGAAAGGCTTTGTATATGCATATGTCTGTATCATAACATACATATGTACACTTACATACATGTGAACCCATGTGTGTACACATGAAACGATATGAGAGAACTGAGCCCGCACATTGTCACATCAATAAATGTACATAGATGGGTTCCTCTCACTCGTTAAAAGGAATAGATGTCTGATTGGCTCATGAAGCAAAATGCAGCTCAAGTGACATCCAAGAGCTATCTCCATACAAGGTAACAGAGAGAGAAATAAAAGACTGGTAAGGTTGCAAGTACTGATAGGAAGAAAGCAGTGTCACAATTTGAGAAGAGACAAAGTAGAATTTAAGCCAATAAGCCCTAAGTGGGCGAACAGGACACCATGATGCTAAAGGCCCCAGTTCACAATGAAGGTATAAAAATGATTAGCATCTATGCATTAGACGGCACAGAAGTGACCTGCGTGGAACAGATACCACAGGACAGAAAGAAAGACATGGGCAGCAACCCCCGAGAACAGGAGACAGTCACACAGAGCGGGACTATTTACTCTTCCAGCCTTAGGCGGATGGAGACAGCTAACACTCAGTGTGGCTAACCCTAGTCTTCCCGATTCACTGTTGTCGAGGATCTGAACCCTGGCACGGACAAGGTAACCTTTGTGGATATATTTCACATTCTGCTCCCCTAAAATAGAGGGTATGACTTCTCTTCAAGTACACAGTCACAAAAAAATGGCCATGTATTAAGCTGCAAAGAAAACCTCAATAAATTCCAAAAAATATGAGTAATACAAGCCACCCTCACTAACTAAATGCAATAAAACTAGGAATTAATAAGAAAATAAAAAACAAAACGGCGCTTCCACCTGGAAAAACAAAACCATCTATTAAACAACTCTTGGGTCAAAGGGGAAATAAACAAAACTGCAGATTTTCTGAAACTATTCGAGGGGAAACTTAGTATATCAGAGTTTCTGGGATACAGCTAAACTAAAGTTCAGAGGAAAACCATACCATGATGTACCTCTAGCACAAAAATGGAAGGAAACAAGTTAATACTCGTATATACAAATCAGAAAGCTACAAAAAAAAACACCCAAAAAAACCCCAACCAAATGAAACCAGAAGGAATGAATAAAAATGTATGCTGTCCTGTAGATGCACTGAGAAGATACAACCGCAATTCGTTTGCAAAATCTGATATTCAACGTTGTCTCTTTATTTTTGGCTGTAATGAGATTGGCCAATCAATATTAGTACAGAGGAGACTAAGCTTGGGGAACAATTTAAATAGCACAGGAAATCTCCTGGCATGGACTCTTGGGTTGAACTGGTGGGAGGTGGGTACATGTGTTTGGTTATTTTTCAGTTTCTTTCGTAGATATTGGTGTATTCTGATTTTCTACATTTCTTTAGTCAATTGTCAATTTAGTCAAAATTTGGACCATTCCAAATTTTGTAAAAAAACTGTCCCTTTTAGCAACATTTAAAATGTGTTGGTCCAAAATTATATATTGCTTTATCTTTAGAATTGGCACCATGAATGCAATTGTGTAGTTTTCCTGTGTGTGAGATTCTAAGGTTCTTTTTTTTTTTTNGCTTCCAGGTTTCAAAGTGGCTTCCGTCCAGCCACAGGGAGGCTCACGGCAGAAAACCAGATGTTCAAATAAAGACCTAAGTGGACAAATATGGACGATGTACATTCCATAAATATGGAATGGAAATCTTTCATGGTATTTAGAAATAACATCAGCGGCCTTAGAGCATTTGTATGAATGCCTCTATTCTTCCAGAAGCAGGGAGGGGAACGTGTAAGTGCATTTGTGGGCCTGTTTGTGCACTGGCACCTCAAACGTGAGCCAGTGCATGTGGAAAGTTGGGATAATGAGATTATTTACTAGGCAGACATTTGCTGAGTGCCTTCCCAGTGTAACCATTGTGCTTGGCCCCTTGGACTTGGCAGTGGAGCATGTGGAGATGAACCCCCCTCTATGCAGGAAGGTCAGGCTTTACAGGGGGCTGTCTTGATGCCGGTTAGAATGCGTGGGAGCCAGAAAAAGGGGTTCAGGAAACTGTGGCGACAGAGGAAGAAGAGAGCTTCTTAGGGGTCAGAGGGATGCTCGAGATTCCTATTTCCTCTTTTTCTTTCCATATTTAACAATTCTTTTCCCAATGTGCTTGTGTTTTTCTTATAAACAGGAAAACTAGATTAATCATGAAAAGCAAGCACACGTAACATAGGATCTACCCTCTTAGTAAATTCTCAAGCATACACTATGGCATTGGTATCCCCAAGTCCATCAAGCAGTCGACCTTAAGCCTTCATCCTTTTCTATGTCGATCCTACTGCAATCACGCAATTAGAAAACAATAGCATGCACAACTTGTTATCTCGGGTTTTCATAGTATTTTTTTTCAACAAATGTTTATTAAACAGGTACTATCTGAAGTGTCCTGTGTCACACGATGACACTCCTCCTCATTAACAGGAAGGAAGGGGTCCTGAGGATTTGGGGGGAAAAGACAAAACTGTGCGGATGGCAGTTGTTTTCAGATCCATGGTCCGTTTCTTTAGTCAGACAGGCTCTCACGGCAGCGGTGATGTTTACTAGAGCCCGCTCTGCTTGGCTTTCTCTGTTCAGAGTTAAAACTTGGAGGAGCAGTCCATGCCTGGGAAACTCGGCAGACAAATTCCTGAGTTGGAAATGCACATTACTGAATTCTTTAATACAAAAAATAATGCTTTAAATTGTACTTTGGACATGATATCCACTTTTTTGGCTCAACAAACAAACCCGAAATTGTTTTTAGCTTTCTGCTCTGGCATCCACAAAGTTTTGCCTAAAACCCTTGGAGATTTGCGGAAAAAGATTTATTTGTGTGCATTCTGAAGCGCATGCCAAAATCCTGCTGCTTCATGTTTTTCAAGATTCTGCTAAATTAAAAAGTGAGAGTGCGCGTGAGGGTAAAATGTTGGTTTAGTTATTGTGCACAGTAACTCCATTTGTTTCCAGGAGGAGCACAGCAAGGACGGTGGGACAGGGCGACCATGGAGGCAGGCGCGTGCTGCCTGTGCAGAGCTGCAGGCTACTCTCCTCCTTACAAAGTCACTGTCTCTATAAATGAAAATCACACAAACATAAAAACCTACCAGTTCGGGTGCTGCCTTTAATTAACTGTACACGAAGTCCAATCAGTTGACTAAAAATAACCCAAGCCACCTAACTCACCCACGAACAAAACACTGACATCATAAAAAGTGAAATGTCTTATTAATTAAGGGAGCTGTAGATATTTTGCAGCTCAGCTCAAGAGTTAAGGTCAAAAGAGTGAATGTTTGCTCAGAGATGTTATAAAACACACCAAAATGAGTGCTTTTTCCCTCTCTAGAAGAAACGTGTTGATTAAAATCAGTGTTTTATACAAACAGATAAACGACACAATATATACATCTTTATACATTGTTTACTGATTAAAATACTATTTATACTGTGATACAGATTTACATGAAACATCCAAACGGCATTGAGAGCTAGAAAAATCCTGCATGAATAGTTTTCTAAAGGGGAGACCAAAAGAAGAAAATGCTAACTTTTGTTTAGTGTCACTGTCATGCCAGTGACAGATACTTGGACGTGGAGGGCTGTTTTGTGTCCATGTCGACTTGTAGCAAAGTTCCACTCCCTATGCCC
>NW_017731435.1:2700778-2706534 GCF_001890085.2 Hipposideros armiger
GTAGTGTCTTAACTCGCCCTTTGCTGCCGGCCGATTTCCACCCACTCTTTCTACCCCTTACCCCTCCTCCCCACCAAGCAGTAGGTGAGACTTCCCATCAGACAGCCTCCTGTGTTTTTCCTTGTAGCACTGACCACATTTATAATTATTTATTTAAATCAAATTTCCCTTAGGGAGTGATTTTATATGAAAAAAGGGCCCTGTCTGTCTTATTTATTCTTTCATTGCCAATATTACAGAGAGTTCAGTTGGAGCCTAGTAAATATTTATTAAATGGATGGAAGCCCCATGTGTTAAGCAAATTATCTTTTTATTGAAGGTAGGCCGTGAGAAGTAAAGGAAGCAACTGGAAATGGAGATCATCAAGGTTAAGAGCGAAGATTCGGGTCACAGTACGGAGTGGCCAAACTGCACGTTGATGGAAACAAAGACATTTCCTGTCATTAGGATTCTCTCTCCGCGGTAAGTCCAGCTGACCTACATCCACTGAAATGGCCACTGACTGGCCTGGATGAGCAGGCTCGGCTCTGGTCAGTGGCTGCAGGTCCCCATCGGCACCACCATGTTTCCCATGGGAAGTGGGGCAGAGGGTGGGTGCTGACCCGACAGGAGGAAAAACATCCATCGTGAGCTTCTTCCTTAAGGCATCTACCACACATTTAACTCTTGGTTGCACGAGCTATAAATAGTCATCTTTTAGTGTATTCTCCAAACCAGACATTTTTAAGAGTAAGAGAAGGCTCTATTTGTAATCGTGCTGTAATAACTGGTATAAAACCGAAGTGCCCTTGGCAAATCAGGACCTAGGGGCCTCCTCGCTGGGAGGATGGCAGGGAGGGGACGCAGTTTCTGTCTTGGGGGGGGAGCAGCGAGGCAGAGCTGAGGCCACAGAGCTGGGTCTCGGCAGTGAGGAGAGTGGGGACGAAGCGCATGGAAAAACATCCAGGCTCTGTTTCCCAAGCCAAGCATTGTAGGCGACCCCAATATTAACTCCAAGGGTCAGTGTAAGGAGCTGGAGACCATTCCCAACGGACCCAGTTATATCTTTAGAGATTGTCCTTGTCCAAAAATAACGAGTCCTTCCCTCTCAATGACACACCGCCGAGAACTGTTGCCTTCTTGACGTCCTCATAAGATGGGGGAAGGGGCGTGAAGCAGCGGTTGGCATCCCTGTAGCTCCCAACGAGCCGGATATCTCAGGTCCAGCTCTCTGTCCTTCATAAAATGGGCTTCATGCATGGAACTGTCAAGGCTGTTCCTCATGCTGACACGCGGGGCTCTGGGTTCTAAGGGTCAGACACCGTCTCTTCAAGCAAAGCGATTCTAGGCGGCTCGGGGAAATGTGGCAAATGCAGGACGTAACCCCACAAACAGGCCAACGTGACCGGCTGCCTTGCACTGTGTTACAGACAATAGAGCCGGAAGTGGCCCAGGGCATCCAGGAGGCCGTGGACACCCCTGCTGATGCTTTTCTGAGTCAGAGCTGCAGGTAAGGGGCTGGGGGGAGGGAGACCCACAGGTGAGGGGGAGAGCAGAGCTCTACTGGAAGCGAGGGCTGAGTCACCAGTAATCTGGACTCGTGCCTGCCGTGTCCAGGGGTGACGGTGGGGAGGGGGGGTGGCTGGTGCTGGGAGCGGGACCCAACACAGTCCCGTCTGTGGGGACACGCCGTGCTCGGTCCTGGGGAAGATCTCCAGTGGGGGCTGGTTACAGCAGCGCGTGTGATCTGGACCATGTCCGGAAATGGAGAGTGGCTCAGATGCAGGCAGTCCCCAGGCAGGGCCTGGCGCTGGGCTCTCTGGGGGCTCGGGGGCCGGCACCAGATGACACAGGTCCACAGACACAGGCCTGTGGGATTTCCCCAGGGCCCGTTTGGGACCAGACTCTGTAGCAGCACTTTTCACAGAAAGCTCTATTTAGAAAGGCGATTTTTCTTCTCAAGTTGAAAGACTGCTGCATATTAAAGAGATGTTGGAGGTTAGAGCTAGTTTGGCTAAATTTATTTCATGGGAGGTCGAAGGAAAGACACTCAATGCCTCACATGTCCTATTAGATGAAAAGCAGCATATTAATGACCTAGGAAATAGCAGCAGACTATCTTAATCTGGTAAATTTTATTCCACATATGATGTCATATGTGATTTAAAGGGTCAAAAGGTCAATTTGGGGGATGAACATGGAAATCAAACTCTGCACCCCAGGTAGAATAAATGGGATAAATGCAACAGCGGACGGGGCGTCTCTACGTTACTGCCTTCTGGACGCCCTTTCCTCTCTGGCTCTGGTCACTCCAGGCCTGGGTGGCCCCGGTGTCACCTCTCCTGTCACTCTACCTTTTTCAGGGCTTCTGGTCTGTCCTCTCTGAGGCGCGCCCTGGACGTGGGTCCCTGACATGTCACCCTCGTGTCTTGGCACCCGCCCTCTGGGAGCTCTGGTTGGCTCCGTGGTTTCAGATGTCACTTCTGGGCAGATGGCTTCAGTGACGCCACCGTCTGTGCCGACTTCTCTTGAACTCCGCTCCGTGTGCGCAGCCCGGCTGCCTCTTTCCACCTGGATGTCCGGCTGTCACTTCCCATTGGGCTCATCCAACACCCGCGCCTCATTTCCATCGAGCCGGGGCCTCCCAGCTTCCGTCAGTGGCGCCGGGTTTGGGGTCTTCAGTCAGCTTGGCACCTTCCCCGCCCTGCCACCTCACCCGCCAGTCTGTAGGCGCCTTGTTCTCCTTTGTAGAAGGCGGGCACCTGCCTCCTGTTCCATCCCATTACTGCTGCCGCCCTGGGTTAGGTCTCCAACACCCAATGATGAAATGAAGAGAAGGTTGTCATGGCCTGTTTTCCTACCCAAACATCTCCCTCGTTTATTTCATCCCACACATCACTGTCAGATTAATAGGGCTGAAATATTGCTTAAAAAGGTTACATTGCCTCTTTTTTTTGGACTCTTGTTTAACTATAAGATCAAATAAAAACTCTGGCCTGCAATTCGCAGCTCGTCACAGTCTACCCCGGCCTGTGTGACACCTTCAATCTTTCCTACCCCTTTTGCTCAAAACATGTGGCCATGGAGGAGACCAGGCAGTCTGACCTGTGAGGCCTGGCGCCTTGTCGCCTGGAGGTCCCCTCCTGCAGCACCCACTGCCTGGGCTGGGCACCTTCTCCTCAGAACAGCATTCATCATCCCAGGCTGTCAGCAAGGATGCTGCAGCTTACCTGGGGCCATATTGATTGCTTCTTCGCAGCAATGCTTCTAGCGCCTTCTCTGTCATTCTCTTAGCCATGCTTACTTGTGGCCATGTTTTGTTAGCATTCATTTTATGAACGTTTCATTTCCCCTATTAGATTTTAAATATTTTGAAAATAGATGTTATGTCTTAACTCTTCAAGCATAATGCCGAATCTAATTCTAAAGAAAGCAACCTCCTGACTTGCTAAAGGCCAGCAGCTCTGCTTGGCATGACAACAACAAAAATCCATTGTCATTTCCATGGGGCTAAAGACCTAACATGGAGGAATGTATAAAATGTCACAGGTTATTAGCACTTAGATATATGGATAGCGTGGTGCAATTGAAAGATTTGTAAAACAGTCTCATGGAAAGTTCTGGAAAGCAGGTTTGGTTTATAAATTCTTGGGTTTCTATACATATGTTCATTTATCTTCAGGCATACAAAGATTTCCCCAGTATTCCAGAAAGAGCATGCCATTTGAATGAAATACTATGTGTGGAAGCGTTTTGTAAATTTAAAGCACTATAAACAGATGAGGAATCGTTATTTATGATGAAATTCCCTAACATGAAGTAATAGCCTAAGAGAGAAGAATCGAGTGGACAATTATATAATGTCATTTAAACAGCAAGAGTTCCTGTTTGCTGGCTGGAGAAGTGGAGAATCCTGTGTGCTCTCTCTCTTTTTAAAAATTCTCCTCCCTTCTGGCAAAGATGAATCTTGCCAAAAATCATGATTTGTGCGAGAGGAGTAGGTTTGTAATATGGTCCCATTGCATGTCGACAGGAGACTGGAACGCGTTCCTAGTGCTGTTGGCAGCTCTCTCTTTATTGCTCGTTTCGGGAAGTTAGCTGTATATTGTATCAGATTGATGAAATAAATTGTTGGGGACCACTCTATTTTTTATTCATTGTTGAAAAAGTTGAAGTTCGTTGTTTGCTTAATACTCCAAGCTGATGAGGCATTTCATTATCTTACCACTAATACACTCTAGAAAATGGAATCATTAGAGAGCAGAAGTCATTGAAATGTAAACATGTGAATAATTTACACTTTCAACTGGTGTTAAATAAAAGGTTTTAATCTAGACAGAGATCTGACAATAAATATTCATTTCTAATTTCCAATGAGTAAACTTTATCTCTTTTTAAAAGCCTTTTCATTTGATTTTTTTTTCCTGGAAGATAATGGTAAATTTGACACAGGCGCATTTGGGAATAAAATTTCCCTCTGGTCAACACAACCATGAAGAGTTATTATGATAGTCAAAATTTGCAATAATTGCAAACATTGTAATGAGTAGCTGTTTTAGGATCTCTGTGTGTCCTCCCCCTCACAGGCTTGCTCCCTCTTTTCCTAGGGGATCTGGGGAGGAAACAGGGGTGGGAATTGCATCTCCATGTGGCCAGTTTCTTGGCTGGATGCCAGCCTGGATAGAGGCCTCCCCCAGGCAGAAGTTGGCTTTTATTTTACCAGCCAGAGTCCATGTTGGCCTTGACATACAGGAAGAGTGTATGGCCTGTGAGAAGGAAATGTTTGAGTGATACCAAGCTGTCGCCAAATCAGGGCATCCGCTGGCACTTCTCAGGTTGGTACATGTTGCTGCCCATCCCTGGGGGACATCTTTGCTATGCCACCTTGTTTGCCCTTCTGTAAGCATGGTAGATGCTAGCTGATCTGTTTTTTCAATGGCTTTTGTGAGGTATCATTTACACACCATAAAGTTGACCCATTTTAAATGCCCAATCCAATGTTTTTGGTATATTTAGATAGCTGTGCAATCACCATCATCATCTATTTTAGAACATTTTTATCACCCCATTTTTGGACGCCCCTGTTTCGTTTCCTCATCTTCTGCCGAATGGCACCTGCCCTGGTGTTCTGCACTCAGCGTGTAATTGCTGAGTGAATGGATTTGAATATGTGAACTTCCGTTACGGATTTCAGGGGCTCATGGAATGTCAGAGCTGAAGCGAGACATGGTGCATCTAGTCCAAACTTTTCATTTCATAACCGAGGAAGGTAACTAGCTATGTATCCCGCAGTTAATGAGTGCTAACAGGCGTCTGGGATTCAAGGTTAGGCGACTGTGGCTTTAACCTAAGGGGAGGCCCAGGTTCCAACAGAGGTATTCTGAGTTGCTTCTGGAGTCAGGATGGCCCCTAAAAGGCAAACTCTAATACTGTTGTGTCAGGTGTTGTCCATGTGGTCCAGTTCTCGGCCGTGGCTCCACCCCGCAGAGACAGGGCTGGCCTAGGCTGACTGGGGCGGTGCCCTCTGACTGTACTCCAGCTGACTTTTTTCAGGGTTGGGGGCCACGGCTGCCCTGTTTCGTCTCCTCTCCCATCCTCTGCTCTTTACTCTTAGAAGCACCTCAGCTTTGTTTCTTCCTCCCACTCCAGAATTACCTTCATCTTTTCCTAGGAACAGGCCCTTCAGTCCACCCGTACTTCCAAGATGACAATCCTGTGGGGGAGGCCACTTCCGTGCACCCTGGAGCATTCTTGGGGCAGGCAGATGTTCAGGCCAG
>NW_017731435.1:2710984-2727604 GCF_001890085.2 Hipposideros armiger
ATTATTCAACATCAGTTTCAGAAATACAATGCGGTGGTCAGGCCTCTACATCAACTATGAAGTGGACTCCCCAAAAGGACATTGGTCCATCTGGCCCCCTAAGAAATGCTTACAACATTATTGATTGTATTCTAAGGTTTTTAAGCTCCTTTCTTTTCACTTGACCAGACTTAAAAAGCCTTGGCTATTTTGTTGGTGTTTTCTAAGAGCTCTTGTTTCTGTTCAAATTTACTCTCTGTGCTTTGGCATATTTTATACTCTCTTAATTACTGCTTAACTTTTTCCTTCTTTTTGTATTAGGAAAATGAAAAAAGAAGCCCATATAAATGGACTTACACTATAGCACGCTATTAATTAGAATATCGCCCACACCCAGCATTCTCTCGACCCTCTGCCAGAACTCAGAGGCTTCCTCCCTCCAGAGGAAGCCACTGTCCTGACTTTTGAGATAACGATGTCCTTGCTTATGTCTGTGTTAAGACCCGAGGTACTGTAGTTTTCCCTAATTTTTATGAACTTCTGGATTAGAAGCATATGAATATGCTATTTCTTTCCTCCTGCTTCTTTCACTCAACAATGGATACTTGTTGGATGCGTAGCTGTTCTTTCTTCACTCCCATACTGGGGAATCTTCTGTAAAAACTGCAAGTTACATATGTGTTTTCCTGTTGATGGATATTTGGGCTGTTTCAGCTTTGGGCTAAAAATAGCAGATGGTGTGAATTCCTGCTCAGATCATGGGGTACACGTTTCTCTAGGGTACATACCTAGGAGCAGACTTGCTGGATTCTGGGAAGTGGTTTGTATTTGAATTTACCAAATTGGTTTCCGATTACACCCCCAACATGGCTGGGCCCTGGCCCTTGCATCTGCCGCCTTCCCCTGTAGGGCCACCTACTGCCAAACCTCTTGGGGTAAAAGCAACCCCAGTGCTCTGGGCTCAGCTCACCTCTCTGAGTTCTCTCTCTCATAAATGATATTGGATATTGAAACTATCCATTATTATTAGTTGTTTTCCATTGGTCCAAATGACCTAGAATGTGACATGAGAAATGGCAGCTTCTGCTTTTTTGAGGTTAATTATTTCCTCAAATTTGCTTAACATTTCTTTGTTATTGTTCTTTTCACTTCGTGAATTAAATGCTTAATTTACTCTTAGTCTTTATCGTTTCTTTTTTAAAGATTTTTATTAAAAATATGGCTAACATACAATATTATGTAAGTTTCAGAAGTACGCCGTAGTTATTCAACATTTATCTACCTAAGTGATCACCATAAGCCCAGCAGCCATCTGACACCGTCCCACGCTGTCACAACATTGTTGACTACATTCCCCATGCTGCTCGTTACATCCTGTGACCTGTTTGTTTTGTACCTGGAATTTGGACCTCTTATTCCCCTTCATCTTTCCCCCCTTTTTAATTTTTCAATTACAGCTGAAATTCAACATTATTTTATATTAATTTCAGGTGTACAGCATAGTGGTTAGACATTGTATAATTTAAGAAGTGATCCCTCTGAATAGTCTAGTCCCCACCTGGCACTATACATAGTTATTACCATATTATCGACTATATTCCCTACGCTTTACATCCCTATGACTATTTTGTAAATACCAATTTGTACAACTTAATTCTTTCACCTTTTTCACCCTGCCCCCAATTCCCTCCCATCTATCACTCCCAAATCTAGAACCCATCTGACACCATACACAGCTATTACAATATTATTGACTATGTTCCTTATGAAATACCCTACGTCCCCAAGAGTACTTTGTAATGACCAATTTGTACTTCTTAATCCCTTCCCTTTTTTTCACCTGCCCCATCTGGCAGCTATCAAAATGTTCTCTGTATCAATGAGTTTGTTTCTGATTTGTGTTTTTTTTTAAATTTTGTTCTTTATATTCCACATATAGGGGAAATCCCACATTACAAATGACTTTCTCTGTGTGACACTCCACTCAGCATAATACCCTCCAGGTCCATCCATGCCACCACTGATGGCAAGAACACATTCCCTTCCCTGGCCGAGCAATATTCCACTGTATATATGTACCACCTCCTCTTTATCCATTCTTCCATCGACAGACACCCAGGCTGTGTCCACATCTTGGCCATTGTAAACAATGCTGCAATGAACATATGAATGCACACGTCCCCTTGAAGTAGCATTTTGGGTTTCTTTGGATAAATTCCCAGAAGTGGGATCACTGGGTCCTTCTTTGTCTCTTCTTACAGCCTTTGTTTTAAAGTCTATTTTGTCTGGTATAAGTATTGCTACCACAGCTTTTTTTTTTTTTCATTTCCATTTTCATGAACTATCTTTTTCCGTCTCTTTACTTTCCATCTGTGTGTGTCTTTCAATCTGAAATGAGTCTCTTGTAGGCAGCATATGTAAGGGTTTTGTTTTCTTATCGATTCAGCCCTCCTATGTCTTTTGTTTGGAGCATTTAATCCATTTACATTGAAAATGATTGTTGATAGATATGTATCTATTTCCATTTTATTATTCATAATTTTGATCTTCTCCCCACCACCATCTTAAAGAAGTCCCTATAACATTCCTTGTATGCCTATTTCCTTCACCAGGTTAGGAAAGTTTTCCATCATTTTTTCTTCAAATAGGTTTTCAATCCCTTGCTTTCTCTCTTCTCTTTCTGGTACCCCTATGATGCAAATGTTGGTATGCTTGATGTTGTCCCAGCGGTCTCTTAAACTCTCCTCATTTTTTTGGAATCTTTTTAATTTTTGTTGCTCTGATTGGGTGTTCTCTGCTACCTTATCTTCCAAATCACTGATTTGATCCTCTGCTTCATCTCGTCTGCGGGTGGTTCCTTCTAGGGCATTCTTCATTTCAGTTATTGTATTCTTCACTTCTGACTGGTTGTTTTTTTGGTTTCTATGTCCTTTTTTATGCCTGCTATCTCTTTGTTGAAGTTCTCACTAAGTTCCTTGAGCATCCTTGTAAATGTTGTTTTAAACTCTGTCTCTGGTAGGTTGCTTGCCTCCATTTCATTTAGTTTTTTTAGAGTTTTCTCCTCTTCTTTCTTTTGTGGTGTATTTATTTGTTTCCTCATTTTGGCTGCCTCTCTGTGTTTATTTCTATGTATTAAGTAGATCAGCTATGTCTCCTACTCTTGTCCGGGTGGCCATATGTAGTAGGTGCCCTGTGGGGCCCTGGCACAGTCTCCCTGGTCACCTGCTCCAGGTGCTCCAGAAGTGACCCTTGTGTGGATTGTGTGTGCCATCCTGTTATAGTTGAGCCTTGATTGTTATTGGCACATTAGTGGGTGGGATTGACCCTCAAGCTGATTGGCTGTGGGGTTTGGCCATGTCCACAGCTTTTGGGCTGCTGTGTGGGGGGTTTACCTTACTGAGTGGGATTTGCACCAGTGGGTTCTGGTGCCTGTTGAGATTGCCCTTTGTGTGTGCCACCTGTGGGGCTAATTGGGTGGTGCTCTGCTGTGGTCTGAAGCCAACCTCCAAGTACATTTTTTCTGGGGCTTTTTGGGAGGGGCTTCAGTACAGGCCCAGGTCACCCACTGCCTGTGACTGGCCAGGGACTATCTGGTAGGAGCTATAAAGCGATCTGTGGTTGTTTGCTGCTTGTGTGGAACCTGGAGGCATGATGGAGAGGCCACGTTGTGAACTGAGATCAGTTGCCACCAGTACCGGGCCTGGGGTAGCTCTACAAAATGCCAGGATACCCTGAGGCCTGTTGCCTTAAGGTTCAGCCGCTGATAAAGCCTCATGTGGTATGGAGTTGGGTGAAGCAGGATCTCAGGGAGTCACTATAGTGAAAATCATTGTGGTCATCAGGTTATCGTAGACTATGGTTTGGTGCCAGTGCTGAGCCTGGAGCTACTGAGCAAAAGTCTCAGAGCACACCCAGCCCAGTCACCACCTGCTTTGGGCCTGTGGATTCCAATAGCCAGAAGAGTGCAATGCATGTGGGGCTGGCTGCTTGTAGAGAAAGTGTCTCAGGTGTTGGGAGAGTTGGGTGGGGTGGGGTCCCAGTGAGTCAGCAGGGCAGAGCCTTGGAGCTCACCAGGCCAATCAGATTCAGATTTGGCCCTAAGGGTCGGGGCGGGCTCAACACAGGAAAGATGGCGCACCTGCCGACTGCCTGGGAGGAGGACTCCCTGCAGAGAAAATGCCGACTGTCCTCCAGCCCTTGCCAGGGAGCCACACACCTCAGTCTGCTCCCTGCATGCCACTAACACCTCGCAAGTCACCATTCCTTCGCTGGAGCCCAAGGTGAGTGTCTGCGAGCGAGTGAGTCTGCGCGTGGGCCATTTAAGAGGAGGCCTGGGTTTCCCACTCCCTTCTGTCCCACCTGAAACGTCAGAATCCTCACTGTTTTTCACAGGCAGATGTGGAGGCTCCTCTTCCAGTACTTGGGCTGAGGAAGTCAGTGAGGAGCAGGGGTCCTTCACGCCTCGGGGTCGGGGGAGCCTTCACGGCAGAGGTTTCCGTCCCCATTTTCATCTGCCACACGGAGGTTTCACACCAGCCTGTTCACGTCTCCACCCCTCCTACTAGTCTCATCGTAGCTTTTTCTTTACATTTGTCGTTATGAAACTTCTGTTCAGCCAGGCTTCAGGTGGTTGTCCAGGCTGATTGTTCTTTACTTTGGTGTAATTTTACTGTGTTCACGGAAGGATGCAGGCCCAGCGTTTATTGGCTCTGCCATCTTGGATCTCTGCCTAGTCCAGTCTTTTCTGAAAATGCATTGAAGCTCCAAATTCTCCTCCAAGGACTGCTTCACCCACCGCTTTCAACATGGAGCGTTCTTATTAGTGAGCATTTGTAATTTTGGTTTTGACTTTCATCTGCATTTGTAAGTTATTTAGAGGTTGTGGTTCATGTTTGTGAGTAGGTTGACACTTTGGGACTACCCGTGATTATTAGTTTCTAGTTTTAATGCTTTGGATTCAGAGAAATGGCCTCTGTGGTTTCTGCTTTTGTGGGATCTATTGAAGTTTCTTTATGCACTAAAGCTTGGGCATATTATATATATTCTGATGTTATGTTGTTCAATGTATGGGGCCTTATACTATTAGCCAAAAGAAATATAGTTTTATATAAAATATACTTCCTTGTCTTAAATGTCCACTCTGTCTTGATTTTTCGGTCTGATAATAAGTTTCAGCTTCCTCAAATATGACAAGGCACTCTTTATTGATCCATCTCCCATAGTTTATTGATGTCATTTAGAGTGTTGGTTCTATGTTACAACACTTTTATTTGCATTATGTTTTTACTTCTTAAAGTCATACCAACTATGGCTACATTATAAAAACAATTTATTTTAAAAGTTATATCTTTTATTTTCTCACTATTATTCTTAGGAAATATTTGTGGTTTTCTTGTTGCAAATTCTGTACAATTTCTGTTAGGATTTGTCCTTGTACTTTATGTTTTTGTTTGCTATTATGACAATAATTTTCTCCCATTCTGTTTTCTAACAACTGAGGAATTAATTTTTCTATATTTAAGTTTTTTCTGGTTACTTTACTCAATAAATTAATTCTCAGGATATCTATGTAGTGGTATATTACTTTCAAAGAATGATTTTGCATTTATAATAGTTCATTTTTTTTGTATTTCACATGTCATTGTTTGGGAAAAATCTATCACAACAATGCTAAACATTCATAGTGATAATAGACATTTTTGTCTTATTTCTAATTTTAACAGGGATATAGTCAATGTTTTTGCAAAGCTCCAATTTTCATCTAAAATGATATTTCTACTATTTACCTGGTTCACATGGTTAAGAAGCAAAAATAATGAAATGACTGTAAAACACTATATTAATATAAGGTGGTAATATTATCTGTTACAAAGATCGACTAAGTTAATATTCTTAATGGTGTGGGGCTCAGAAGGCATTCATTTCCCTAAAAACTATCCATTTCCCATTTTCACGGATGAACTAAAGATTAACACTGGCCCCCGAGATGGATTCTTTCCTTCTTTGTTAACTATTCACAGGTGGACTTGTTCTTAGGTAGGCGTAGAAAACCTACCTAAGGTTTGCCCAGGAACCATAAAAGCGTATTAAAATATTCTCTGGTCTTATTGTCCAAATTCAAGTTCAGCATAGATTCTGAGCCAAATCATCTTTGGGACGCCTATCCTACTTGATGGGTAACAACAAAAGGCATTTCTTAGGGGTCTTTATCAGGTGTTCCGTTTCTGCAGAGCAGTTTCTATCTTTGATCTGAGGCTGGGAAATTGTGGTTGAACAGGGTGCAATCTACTGTCCCCACCCTGTTTCATGCTGAGCGGTCCTGGGAGGCAATCCTGTGTGGATGCAGCTGAACTTCCCCGTTCGGTTTCGTTAGTGGAGGCACCATGCCCAGGGTAGAGCCGACCCTGCCCTGCCAGCTGGACCACCACCCTGGAGATGGGTGGGGCAGCGTGTCCTCCTAGGACCCACTGGCACCCAGAATCCATCCACAGGCAGCAGAACGGACTGCCCTTGAACTGCCTGCAACTTCCCCTGTGATCAGGCTTCTAAGCCACTTGTTAGATTGCCCCACTCTTCTTAATGCAATTTTTCAGCAACTCAACATATTTGTTCTTGAGCAATTTAGACACCAGTCCATGTTTGTAAAGAAATGTTCTCAGGAAAAGTCTCTGGAGGGGTATCTAGTGCATGACCATTTCATGATAAAATGGGATGGTGGCCATCAAGAACTCATGCATTTACTTTCCTGCCACCTCTGCAATCTCATTTGACGCCACTTCCCATGTTGGTAAGCAGGTTGCACCTCCCTTAAAAATGAGGACCAAACTCCTAGCTCCTTGGTTGAACCAGCAGAGAGATAATAAAGCGAAAGAATGCGTAATGTTCATTACACTGCTGTGCGGGACTGGGGCTAAAGCTTGGGCCCTAAATGGTTTCTAATCCCAGGATGCACTGATTGTGATAATGTGTGAGAGCAAACCGGCTGCCTGTTATAAAATCATTGCCAATATGAGCAGAATAAAAAATGGTGAAAGGGATCTGGTTACAGATTCTGTTTATTCCATGAGGATTTGAGGAAAGCAAAGAGGAAATGATTCTTTTTGGAACTTGTTCTTGAAAGATTACCTTTTATGCAGGTAAGTCAAAAGGTTAAAGAAGTGAACAGAATTTAAATACAGCCAGTTATAGTGATTTTTCTATAGTTTGACTTAACTGCTTCATAACATAATAATAATAAAAAAACCCCAAAACAACCTGCAGTACGTAGCCAAGGACAAAGAATCCTGAAGATATAAAAGCTGTAAAATCTTGCTAAGGCTCGTCTATAAAATATCATTTTGATTTTGGGTCCAGAGAAGTGCCGTAGATCTCAAATTACAATAAATCTCTCAAAGTCCGATAGTGGTTTCCGCCAGCCTGCGCCTGCAGCGGACAGCGTTGCGCCATCTCGTGAAGCTATGATTAAGGAATTGGGGGGAAAGGGTGAGAGTGATTCTGGACTTTATTTTGGCGCCTTGCAGAGCTCAGTGTTACCACAATTATTGGTTTTCTGAAATATGTCGCTATGCATTATTCTGATCAGATTACTTGCATTGCACAATTCTCTGGTGACTCACGGGACAATAGCACAAAATAAATCTCTCTCTGAAATTTAATCTCCGTGTCTGTACACTGTTAAGAACATCTACAGCTCTCCTGTAAGGAGCTGTATATCTTCCCTAACTGAAGTGGGGCTTGTTCTTTAATTGTCCATAATGCAAATTCACAAGCAGGCAAATGAGCACATGGCTGGTGTGTGTGTTAGGAACGAGGCGTTGAAACGTAGCTGATTGTTTTCCAAGGCCCGTGTGATGACATCCTGACTTCTTTTATAAAAATGCCACAGCAGATTGGGTTGAGTGGTTTACCCAAGGCATTGCCCTTTCACCTCCAAGAAGTTTCTAGTCTAATTCTTTTGAAAATCTTCCTCCCCGGCGAGGGGTGACTGAGTACGTGGAACCATCCTTGTCATTTTGTACCTTTTTCCACGGAGGCTCTGTCAGGCTCCCCTCATTTTAAAGGGACAAACTGATCTGTCTTTAGCTGTAGAATTTCCTCCGGGGTGGCGGGGTGATTTGCTCGAATAGGAAACCATGAGATACCTGTGCCCTGTATTGAAGTGACCCTGCCTCATGTTCCTTGAGCTGTGGGGCACATTCATGTTGAAAATGAGTGATGGTGGGGGCAGGAATCCGACGCTGTAAAAATAGGGCCCACGTGCACAGCTGAAGTGCTCACAGCAGCCAGGCTTCCTAAGGGCCCTCTCTTTAGAACAGGACAAAATGCCATGGGGACATGCAGCCGTCAGCCCAGGACTCAGCTCTGACTGCCTCTTGTTTGTGAGGAAACCTCACATCTTGAAGTCATGTTTTCCTCTCTTTCTAGCAATCCTATTGTCAGAATGTTGTCAGCTCCCCTGACTTGGGTGTGTACCTCGGGAGCAGACTCATATCCTGGGGAAGTGTCCAGGAAATGTTTATTCTTTATTTCAAAATTAGCGTTTGTTTTTTTTTTAAATGATACAAGAAAGACATGCTCATTATTAAAGGAAGCAAAGAGTACAAAGTATGTTAAACGGAAAGTTGCCACCCCACCCCTGCCAGCCCATTTTCCACTTGTCGGGGTCCCTCTCCCCCGAAACTGCCTGGCTCTCACTGTCTTCCGTGCCCTCGCGGGCATTGCTGGGCACGTACACAAGAGGAATTGCGTGTTATACCCTGTGTGTCTTGCCTTTTCTCGCCTCACATCCTGGAAGGTTTTTCACTTCCATATGTAAGTTCAAGCTGATGAAAATTCATCCTGCTTAGTATTCCAAAATATACTTCATTTAACTTGTTCTCAATTCATAGATGTTGAAGTTGTTTTCGGCAAGAAAAAGGATGCTGCTTTAGAGCGTAAGCCCTGATACGAGGGACTTGGCTCAAGTCCTCGCTGAAGTGCTCGTCGGCTACGCTGCCTACCCTCTCTGAAACCGTTTCCTCATCTGTAAAATTGGGATGAAAGAAACTCATGTCACGGGGTTGTTGAGAGAATTAGAACAATGCACATAGACAGTGCAGACCAGGGCTTTGCATACTGAAAGCTTTCTCTGTATTTTTTCTGGAGTAAACACTCTGTGTGTGTGTGTGTGTGTGTGTGTGTGTGTGTGAGAAAGAGAGAGAGAGAGAGAGAGAGAGAGAGACAGCAAGCAAAATCAAGTCAATGCACTGTAAGACTAGCTCTCATAGGTGGAATTCAGCTGGATCAAAGCATGTGCACTGTGCATGTTGACGAGTATTGCCCAATGACCATTGTCAACGCTGTACCACGCCACGCCGTCAGTAAGGATGCATGCGTGCCCCTTTCCCGTACTCGGGTAGAACTGGACATCAGTGGGTGGGGCAGCCTTGCGAATCAGCCAGGGGAAGTGGTGGTATGGCTATGATTGGCATTTACTTACTTACGGTTTTTTCATATCTTTGTTGTATTGCTTCTCAGCAGCCCGTTTATATCTTGGACATTTTCCTTTGGGGCCAATCAAATGTAAACGAACAAGATGTGGAAAAGTTCTGTTCACATTTGTAAAACCTCCCTGCCACCTGTCATGGGTGCTGGAAGCACTTTCCCCACCATTTTCTCGTGGAACTTTGCTTTGCAGAATTTTACAGTTTATTGAGTCAGCATTATCAGTCTTGTCCTTTGTTTTTTTTTCTTCCTAGCTTTCTTTGTACACAAATATAACTGTTTTAGCCATTTCTAATTCATCAGGGCAATCCGCGCTTCTTTCGGGTCTATCATGCTCGCACTGACGGTGCAAGCCCCGGAGATCTCCCGAACGTCTTCATCTTGCATCACTGAAGCTTTCTATCTGTAGAACCACGTGTCCCCCACGCCCGCTCCCCCAGGCCTGGCAACCACCATTCTAACTCTCTAAACAAATCAGGATTGTGCACTTAAAAACTGGTTAAGAAGGTACAGCTCATGGGAAGTGTTCTTACCGCAAAACAAAACAAAGACCAAAACACCAAACCAAATGAACCACAAAACCCAGACGGACAGGAGGAAACATGTGGAGGTGAGAGGTCTGTTTCTTGCCTTGATCATGGTGATGGTATCACAGATGTACGCACATCTTCAAACTCATCGACTTGTATACATTCAATAGGGCTTGTTTTGTAAATATACCAGTTACACCTCAATAAAGCACGCACACGCACACAAGTTAAGTATTTGGCCAAAATGAAATTTACTTTGGTGTCGAGTTGCAGTAGTGATTCGTTATTCCCTTCCCCAGTTTGCTGGTCAGTGCCCTGAACAATGTCCTGAAGCGTCCATCCGTCTGAATGGCAGCACTGTAACATGAACATTTCTATACGTATTTTAGACATTTTTGGAGACTACTCTGTTGCCTGTATTTACCTAGCCATTCTTATTTCTGTATCATATTGCCTTTAAAAAAATTATTCCTTTAAATTATCCTGTAGGGAAATTGAATTTCATTCTTTGAGTGTGCAGCTCGGATTTTTAGCACGTTATGTACGCATCAAGCTGCTTTAAATAGTGTAACTTTATTATAGGCTTTATTAATGCAGATTACTCTTCTCTTAAAAATGTTTCTTGACACTTTCCATATAAGCATCTTAGAATAATTTTGTCCAATTCCAAAAACACCTGCTGATGTTATTTTTTTATCTATTAATTTCGTGCTAACTGCTCTCTGTTTACTATTGAGGTATGTGTTTTTGTTTACTCAAGTTCTCTTTCATGTGCTGTCACTGAGCTACGTGTATGGTTCTGCATGTTTCTTGAGTTTATACTTAGCCTCATCTGGTTTCTTGTTATTGTGAATGGGAAATCCCCGCCCCATGTATTTTTTNTTCAAGGGAGGTAAGTAGGACGTGGCTGTCAAGGCTGGAGGCCCCTGGAAGAGATCCCTTGTTTTTAGGAGTCATGCTGAAATTTTTAGGGATGGAGTGACTACCTTTCAAATGATTTCTCCAACGTGGCAACCCGTGAGAGGTCCTGGACCTGGCCGGAAGCTTGGCTGGCTCCGGGGTGGTGTAGGAAGAAGTGTTTGCAGCGGCAGGAAAGGTCTATTGAGTGCCTGGGAGGAGCCACAGAAGCTGGTCCCACCTCACTCCCAGGCAGAGACCCCCATACATAATTTAAGAAAAATAAAAGAAAGTCTCTAGCAGCTAAGCCCCAGTGCATCCATTTTTAAACCCTTCACACCTCACCCCACCCAGCAGGAGTGAAAGCCCTGGATTCACAGTTGGGGCTCCCTCCCAGGGTTAGGGAAGGCGCAAAGGCCTCGTGGTGTCTTCCCCTTCCTCACCGCCTGCTTTCTTACACGCGGGTCAGGGTTTTGGGTGTGGTTTTGTTTGTTTGTTTGTGAAGTTGTTATTTGGGGCCCACAGGTCCCATGGCTAACCCAGGTGGCAGGAAGCAGAGCGGCTGCTTTTGGGGTGCCGTGTGTGTGTGTGTCAGAACGCCCTAACGTCTGCTGGCTGGGTGGGGCGCAGGGGTGGACGAGGCCAGCGGGGTGTCCGAGTGAGCAGGAGCGGCTCCACATCTCATCAAAGGCAGATATTAACGGCTTTAGTCTGACTCCCCAGGTTTCCGTCTGAGCTGGGTGGCGACTTTGGCTGCCAGATGGAAGAAGAAAAAGCCCATCAAATTCACAAATGCAGTCATGTGTCGTTTCTGCTCAGCCACATCTGGAGAGATACCTAAATGTGGGTATTGGGGCCCATCTTTGCTTTCTGGTTGTTTAAAGGCTCAGCAATGCTGAGATTTCTGGTGGACAGAATTGACTCAATGCATAGAGCAAAGGGGCTGGAATTGGGGTTAATGAAAGAATGCATTCTGATTTAATTTTTCAACATTACATTGTTGTTGTTTTTTTTAACAAGACCCCTTTCTATGTATACACCAATGAACATGGTGTTGTCAACAGAGGAGCTAATACTTAACCATGATAGCTAAACCTTTTGTGAGGTCAAACTTCGGTTTTCTTTTCTCACCCTTTAAAAGCCTAAATTAGAAACTCTAGCCTAGAGCTGTGGTTGCGAGAATGGGGTGTGCATTAGTCCCGCTCAGGATCTCTTATGTGAGTGCCTGTTTGTCACAGGGGCTGGTGATCTCAAGGACTTGATGACCTCGATCGCAGTTCCAGACACCAAGGGGAACGTGGACTCAATGCTTGCAGAAAGGCCTCACTGAGCACCCCTGGGTCCCCTAGATGCTGGGCTGATGAGCCTGTGTCACCCACGAGCAGAAGACTGAACATTTCAGGTTGGGAAAATGATAGCAAAACCCAGTATTTTGTTGCCTTTGGATCTAAAAAGTATTTTTGTTATGTCCTGTTTATATATCTACACGTGGTTTTAAAATACGGCCCCTTAAACATGTCATTAATGTCTGTTGCTCATAGTACAATAAAGTGTCAAGGGTTTGCAAAGACTCAACCTTCTGACAAATAGCTTTTTATCCTATGGTTGGTCTTACTGAGCCATTTTAACATTTTTTTTTCCTCAGTATCTAACATCGTATTTTAGTTCTACCGTGATAGGCTTGACCTATTCAAAATATTGAGTGTCTCCTTCAGTGAGGTCATTTGAATAAGCCTTTTCAAAGCAGACAGTGTTCTTCAATGGCATTTTAAAGTGTCACGAAAAAAAGTGTTTATTTCCTCTCTCGGTTCACAATCTCATGTGAGGACCTCATTGTCCCCTAGAGTGGAAGGCAGGGCCCTGCTGCCCGCCTGTCTGACCAGCTTTCCTGGTTTGCTCTGTGCTTGGAGGACAGTCAAAAGTCTTATGATTTTCTTCAACCCTGAATCCAGACCAGAGGGCCCAGCCCCGCAGGAGTGAAATTGTGTATAAACCTGGTGTCAGATGTGCCCCCTGTCGGCCCCGCAGGGCGGCCCCCACACGCCTCAGGTCTGGGTCACTCACATCACTGCGCACAAGAGAATCACTCAGCAAATGAAAATGTCTCCTCACGGCGTCCCTGCGGATTCTGAGTCGTCGATGGGATGGAGTGCTGTGCGGGCAGCGTGAGGTCCAGCACGTGTCTGTCCCTTGGAGGGAGAGTTGGTGTGAGCTCTGACAGGAAGGGGCTTTGCCCACAGTACAGCAAGACGCTTGCTGGAGTGGACACGTGGTGATAACCGCCACTGATAGGTGACATCCAGGACTGCTGTCATACAGGAATTTCACCAGCAGCTCATTCTGCTCATCCCCAGCCGTAACGTTTGTCATTAACTGGTGGCCAGCTCTACAGGTTTCTCAGCCCAAGTGTGACTCGACCTGTTTCTTCAAGGAAGGCTATAATCTTGATGCTTCTGACATTCAGTTTGTTCGCCTTCTTTGACGCCTCCATGCCACTAATTGAGAAAGTCCATCGAAGACACAGGATGCTAGTGACATGCAAACAGGCAGGGCAATAAAACTCAATTTTCAGGTAATCCTCACCTTACTTTTTAATAGCTCTTGACTATTTTTGAATGCTTGATAGAAATTATCACGTATCACAGATTTAATTTTCATAATGTGTGTTTGTATGGAGTCCTGTTGATTATTAACAATCACTGTATTGGAGTATTTAGGTTATTATTTTCCTGTTAAAAATAGTTAATTATTAAAACTATTCTTTGTTTTATTTTTAAAATAAAATACCTCTATTTTATGTTAATGTTTATTAAATATTAAAAATACAAGGTCTGACAAGCTCATGAACTCATTATAGAAAAAATGCTACATCCCTCATTGCTGAATATCACTACNGAGAGATTGCACTGGAGAGAGAGCCTGTCTAGTATTTGAAAGATTAAATTACATTTTTGTTCTTCTAGTGTTCATTTTTATAATTAAAAAAAGTCCTTACATTTCTATTTCTTAATTTATCAGCTTCAAATAGTACTGATTTGCCCCAACCTATAAAAAAAATGGGGAAATAAGTGGCCATATAGTTTCTCTTCCCTTCCTGTCTCTGGATTTTTATTTTTGTTACAATATTAATATTCTTTTTTTTAATATTCTTGATTAAATAAAAATATGTATTTACTTTTGGCTTTTTTCCCCATTGTTCTTGCAATTGCTTTATCTTGGTTCCACAATTAGACATCTTTAGTGCTCACAAGCAGTTTATTTATCCTCGTTGTTTATTTCTTTGTTTGCCTAGCTTGCATTAGCTTTCTTGTTTCCATGTGTGCTACTGGAAAATATGTTTTCTATTCACTGTGGACATAAGCACATTGGCTGGGTATAAAATCCTAAGTCATACTTCCTCCCCCAAAACATTGGGGAAGAGGGTTTCTCAAAGTGTGATTTTTCTGGGACCCCTGCCTCAGAATGATCAGATGTTTGCTTCATAGTAGTTCCACCCTAGGGATTCAGAAGTTCTAAATGCTCTGCCCACTGACAGACACATCTAGGTCATCACCCTTTTGCACGAAGGTGCAAGAGCCAGTGGCCCCAGCTTGTTCTGTGGACTCCAGGCTCTGAACTGTGGGAGCGAAACCGTGAGCCAGTCAGGAACTTACTTTTGTGAGCTGGTTTCCTCATCTGGTTTGCTGCCCCTTAAAAAAAAACAAAAAAACCTTATGGGATTTTAAATTTCTTGAACTCCAGTCATTTTCTCTGGATATATCTTTGGGTTTATAGTCTTGTATAATTTTTCTCCCTGAACTTGGGGATTGGCTCTTTGGTTTAGGAAAGTGTTCCTTCCATTAGAACTTGGAGTGGCTTCCTTTTCTGCCCCACGTCCTCATCTGCCACTCCATCCTCACTCAGCTGACTTTCTTCATCGCCAGCCTCTGAGCTTTGTCCAGGTTTTTGCTTCTTCCTTGTCTTGTCTCCACTATAAGCCCAGGTGAGGTGGTGGCTTCTCACAGCTTATGTCAGAGGTGCTAGAACAGCATCTGCACATTGTCAGAACTCAATCATTCAAAGAATTGTAGAATGAACAAATGAATGGCTAAGTGGGTGAATGAATGAAACAGCCACATCTGTGTTGAAACCAACTGAATCTAAACTGGAACCTATGCTTTCCTTTCATATCTATCACTTTCTCCTCATAATCCTTCATTTTTCTGCTTTGTTTTGTGGACTTCTCCACAGGCTTGTCCACGTGCCTACATTCTCAGCATTGTCTTTTCAAATTCCTGCTGCTTTGAGATTCTCACTTCTATAACAGTTCTGTTATCTTAGATTATCTGTTTCTGTTATTCTTTATTTTTATCTCTATTTTGTAATGTCCTGTGTTTTATCTCTTATAGTTCTTCTGTAAACTATTTGTCCCATATTCTATTTTCTCTTAAATTTATCTGAGAATATAAAAAAGTCATTTAACTGGAAGACATTCACCCCCACCCCACCCCCATTTTTGGAGAGATTCTTTGAAACTATGTCCATTGTCAGACTTTTCCATGATGTAGTCTGTGTTTTATTTGGGTTATATCCCTGCTAGACCCTTTTTGAGGAGTATTGCTCATTTGTGAATGGGGACAATTTCGTTGGGTCCTGCTAGTTACTGAACCCGCTACTTGGGTTTCCTGCCCACCCTGCACCTTCCCTGCCCTCATGGGCAGTTGTTACTCACTTTGGGTTTAAGAAAAGCAAACCTGACTTTGCCTCTTTTTACTGGAGCAACTTAGAAAAAGTGGGAGGAAGGTGCAGTCAGCTGTCGGGTGGGGGGGCCGGTGATGGAACCGTGCCTGGCTCCAGGCTCCCCTCGTTAGATCCATATGTCCCCGAGTGTTTCTTACATGATTCTGCTAAAGCTGGAAAGAAGTTACAGCCAGCATGAGCACGGTGTTTATAATGATTTGTTTTGAGTAACTTGGTGGTATTTCAGGATTCAGCAAGTGCTGATAATTTGTGAGTAACTGCTGGAGGCAGAGAAAACTAATGTTTATTGGATACCTACTAGGTGATGATGGCTTTACATCTGTTATCATTCAATTTAATCTTCACAACAACCCCACGAGCTGGGTATTATTATCTCCATTCTGTGCACCAGGAAACTGGCTGGAGGTGCATTCCTACTGGGATATGATTCTGTAGTAAGTACTAGCTCTACTGAACCCCAAGGTCCTCTGTGCTGAGATGTCTCCATGACCGTTTCTTGCCCTTCTTGGCAACATTTGACTTTATTGGGGCCTAAGTGAAGACAAGGTTTGCCATTGTGTTCATCTTTCTGAATGTTTTTAACACAGGGGTAAGAAGTGATCTTACCTGTGGGTTAAGGCTGTAGGAAAGAACGGGTTAAGACAGCAGTTAGAAACAGGTGGCGTGTCCTCAGCTTCTGGTTACGTAGCATTGCAGCTGCTGGGCTATGGAGAAGGCCAAGGAGGAGGAGAGACACCTCGTGCCTTTAGAGCCCCCCGTCCACTTGCCTGTCTTCCCAGGGGCTGCATCTCATGATGGGACCTTGGGCAGCTATCATCTTACCTGACTCTCTCACCCTCACAACATGTTGCAGATCATGGGCATTCAGTAAATGCTGGTTGAATGAATTAGTGAATCAGTGATGGTGAAGTGAGTAGAGGCTCTGTGTTCACATCACACACCCTTGGAGACCTACTTATGCTCTTATACCTCTTCCATCCTTAACTGGGCA
>NW_017731435.1:2729839-2732728 GCF_001890085.2 Hipposideros armiger
CTGTCCCTCCACTGGAGCCCAAGGTGAGTGCCTTCGAGTGAGTGAATCTGTCTGTGGGCCCTTTAAGAGGATGCCTGGGTTTCCTGCCCATGTTTTTTTGTACGACTGTTATAACTGCTGCCTGAGCCCCGCACATGAGATCAGCCCCGCCCAGCCCAGCCCAGGACGGGGGTGGATCCTGTGGTGGGAATCTCAGGGAACCCAGACCCCATCGTCTGTGGAGTGAGGTGGCTGTGTCAGCGGTGCTGTGACATAGGCGTGATTACCCCACTCCTCGTGTGCCAGGCACTTGCCACCATCCAGGCAGGTATCCTGTGTGCAGCCAGTACCCTGTCACCTTTGTCCACTGGGCTGTGACTGCCTGCGACTGGAGTCACTCAGTGTTTGGCCGAGGGAAGCAGACTGGCAGCTGGCAATCAATATGGCAGCAGCGACTTGCCTGTTTGCATTTGAAATGGCATCCTTCAGCTGCAGGGGCCTGCGGTGCCCCGTGGGTATGCGGGAACAGAGGCTGCCAGACTGCCGGCAGGGAGGCTGGTGGGTGAGTGAGGCTTTAGGGGACACTGGGCCCGAGCAGCAGGCCCCACGCAAGGCCTCTTTCCACCTCTGTCCCCAACACGGTCGTCACGGTCACCCCGTCTTCCTTTTGTGTGTCACTTCATCAGGGAGTATTTGGGGTATGACTATACCTGCAGGTGAATGAATGAGTCTGACTAGTGCCCTGATTTGTAGGGAAATTCTTCTGTAGCTTAAGACTTTGATACTCTCCAACCCATCTGTCCACTTGGGAAGACGACACGAAGCTATTTACTCCGTAGTACGAATGAGCACCCGCACTTTCCCCCAGGGTAGCTTTCCATGGGCCCCCAGGGGCAGGGGTTCAAGGGAGGTAAGTAGGACGTGGCTGTCAAGGCTGGAGGCCCCTGGAAGAGATCCCTTGTTTTTAGGAGTCATGCTGAAATTTTTAGGGATGGAGTGACTACCTTTCAAATGATTTCTCCAACGTGGCAACCCGTGAGAGGTCCTGGACCTGGCCGGAAGCTTGGCTGGCTCCGGGGTGGTGTAGGAAGAAGTGTTTGCAGCGGCAGGAAAGGTCTATTGAGTGCCTGGGAGGAGCCACAGAAGCTGGTCCCACCTCACTCCCAGGCAGAGACCCCCATACATAATTTAAGAAAAATAAAAGAAAGTCTCTAGCAGCTAAGCCCCAGTGCATCCATTTTTAAACCCTTCACACCTCACCCCACCCAGCAGGAGTGAAAGCCCTGGATTCACAGTTGGGGCTCCCTCCCAGGGTTAGGGAAGGCGCAAAGGCCTCGTGGTGTCTTCCCCTTCCTCACCGCCTGCTTTCTTACACGCGGGTCAGGGTTTTGGGTGTGGTTTTGTTTGTTTGTTTGTGAAGTTGTTATTTGGGGCCCACAGGTCCCATGGCTAACCCAGGTGGCAGGAAGCAGAGCGGCTGCTTTTGGGGTGCCGTGTGTGTGTGTGTCAGAACGCCCTAACGTCTGCTGGCTGGGTGGGGCGCAGGGGTGGACGAGGCCAGCGGGGTGTCCGAGTGAGCAGGAGCGGCTCCACATCTCATCAAAGGCAGATATTAACGGCTTTAGTCTGACTCCCCAGGTTTCCGTCTGAGCTGGGTGGCGACTTTGGCTGCCAGATGGAAGAAGAAAAAGCCCATCAAATTCACAAATGCAGTCATGTGTCGTTTCTGCTCAGCCACATCTGGAGAGATACCTAAATGTGGGTATTGGGGCCCATCTTTGCTTTCTGGTTGTTTAAAGGCTCAGCAATGCTGAGATTTCTGGTGGACAGAATTGACTCAATGCATAGAGCAAAGGGGCTGGAATTGGGGTTAATGAAAGAATGCATTCTGATTTAATTTTTCAACATTACATTGTTGTTGTTTTTTTTAACAAGACCCCTTTCTATGTATACACCAATGAACATGGTGTTGTCAACAGAGGAGCTAATACTTAACCATGATAGCTAAACCTTTTGTGAGGTCAAACTTCGGTTTTCTTTTCTCACCCTTTAAAAGCCTAAATTAGAAACTCTAGCCTAGAGCTGTGGTTGCGAGAATGGGGTGTGCATTAGTCCCGCTCAGGATCTCTTATGTGAGTGCCTGTTTGTCACAGGGGCTGGTGATCTCAAGGACTTGATGACCTCGATCGCAGTTCCAGACACCAAGGGGAACATGGACTCAATGCTTGCAGAAAGGCCTCACTGAGCACCCCTGGGTCCCCTAGATGCTGGGCTGATGAGCCTGTGTCACCCACGAGCAGAAGACTGAACATTTCAGGTTGGGAAAATGATAGCAAAACCCAGTATTTTGTTGCCTTTGGATCTAAAAAGTATTTTTGTTATGTCCTGTTTATATATCTACACGTGGTTTTAAAATACGGCCCCTTAAACATGTCATTAATGTCTGTTGCTCATAGTACAATAAAGTGTCAAGGGTTTGCAAAGACTCAACCTTCTGACAAATAGCTTTTTATCCTATGGTTGGTCTTACTGAGCCATTTTAACATTTTTTTTTCCTCAGTATCTAACATCGTATTTTAGTTCTACCGTGATAGGCTTGACCTATTCAAAATATTGAGTGTCTCCTTCAGTGAGGTCATTTGAATAAGCCTTTTCAAAGCAGACAGTGTTCTTCAATGGCATTTTAAAGTGTCACGAAAAAAAGTGTTTATTTCCTCTCTCAGTTCACAATCTCATGTGAGGACCTCATTGTCCCCTAGAGTGGAAGGCAGGGCCCTGCTGCCCGCCTGTCTGACCAGCTTTCCTGGTTTGCTCTGTGCTTGGAGGACAGTCAAAAGTCTTATGATTTTCTTCAACCCTGAATCCAGACCAGAGGGCCCAGCCCCGCAGGAGTGAAATTGTGTATAAACC
>NW_017731435.1:2733863-2764259 GCF_001890085.2 Hipposideros armiger
AGTTGGTACAAATTCATAATGAATAATCCCTCTGATATCAAAAAAGGTCAGCAACATCTTTGCAACAAGCTCGCACACTTAATTGTCAGACCTCATAGTTATTCTTAAAATTATTAAAAATTTTAAAATTTTTGGTAATTTGATTCATTTTGGGTGTCAGAGAGACAACCCAGCACAATTGTAACAATAAACGTCCATGTGACAGAAGTACCTGTGTTCCGCGTGCTATCTCCTGAAAGTTAGCTGGGAACTGATCTGTGGCATTCTTCTAGTACACGCACTATAAGAAAACACCATTAGTGAGAACTTAATGAGATTTCTGTGACAATCATAATCAATAGAACATTTTAAATTGGTGAACTATGTGTGCATAAAATAGTTTTGTCACTTTTCCTCTTACAGCACGGAACTGTGAGCAGCTCCCATGCTGGCTGGGAAGCATAGGCACGGCCTTCACGTGTGTCAGGTCACATGAGTCCTCGCGGCAGCCTGGGACAAAGGCGGCATTATCGCCCTTGACAGATAAGCACCATCATGCCACAGAGCAGGGCGGGCTGAGCGTTGTCCCCGAGGCGGGAGGACAGCTGGATCAGCAGGGGCTGGATCTTAGTTGAGAAGATGTGAGGTGTCCCTGGGTGTGTCCTTTGCCGCTGTGGCCTGAAGGGGGACAAGGACAGGGGACTGGGTCTGTGCTGCTCAAATGCATCTGAAATATGCCCCAGGGGTGAGCTGAACCCTGGCTGTCCATTCAGCCCAAAGAACAAAAACCCTCTGAATTGTGTATTTCCTCTTAAAAGTGCATGCAGTTTTGTTTTCCATCCGTAATTTATCTTTGCGGTTTTAATGTTGACATATTTTAAATTATAGTAGATGAAAATGAGAGCTTTTAGAAAATACACTGTACTTACCTCTCCCCTGCACGTCTGCTACTTCTGGGATAAAGGTGCCCAGCCCTATCAGCCCCAAATGTGTCATTCTGTCATTCGGTACCAGGATTTAAAAAGAAAAGGAACAAGACAATCCAACTTTCTCTTTACTGTGGGAGTTGAGTGGGCAGCTGACCCACTTGTCCCGGTTTGAGTAGGAACGTCCTGAGTCCTGGGGACCCCTCCGTCCTGGCACCCGGGCTGGCAGGTTAGCCTGTGGGGTGTGCAGAGAAGCTTTCCTGTGTACGAGGTAGCTTAATCCTGTTGTGCGGTGTTACCCCTGAGCTCCACTCAGCCTAGGGAGAGGTCTTGTGTCGTTTTCCCAGGCAGAAGGACTGGAGGTTATTTTGAAAGGCAGGCAGCCCATAAAGACACATGGAGCCAAGCTGATGATAAGGTTTGGGCCTGATACAATGAATGCATTGCTCATTTTTGAATTGAATAAATATAGTTCATTCTAGGCAAAGCCGCTTCTGTCATGCTGCCAGGCCCTATTAAACTTGGGTTATCACTCGTCTGTGGCAGCTTTAACTTTTCCAGTTGCCTTTTACAAATATTTTAATGCGCGCATTCATGAAGCCATAGCGCTTGCTGACTCGTGATGGCGCCTGTCTTTTCACGTTCCCTGCCTGCCCTATTTAGATGATTTTAGCAACTTTTCACACTTCTGCCCCCTCTGTGTGCCCTTGTGTGGATGCAGGAGAAACGGGGATGTCAGAAGTCACGAGATGTCATGCCATCAGCCTGCCCACTTTCTGGGGCAGGAGTGTGGGGCTTACACTGCACCCCCAGGAGGTCCCAATGTCCCCAACCTCAGCCTCTTTCCACCGCAATCTCATTTCCTCCCCCCCAAATTAAAGCTACTTTTCATGAATAAACTTATCGGTTGTTTAAAGTTTTCTTCCCTCCAGACCTCCCCCATTTCTTTATTCAGACGCAGGCATGAGCTAGCTGAGCTGCACACGCTTCGCAACGTGCCTAACTTTACCAGCGAAACTTGAAGCGACACTCGGAGGCCGGAGACCATTTGATGATCTTTTCAGTAAAAACAGCAAGAATGGGGGAGAAAAAGAACAATAGCTAATAGATCCGACTCCCGAGTCCAAGCAGGAAGTTTAACCCATGGGTCATCGCGTTGCATTTCACTTACTGGATTGTTAATAGATTTTCTTCATTTGTGCGAGACACCGCAAATGATGTACAGAGGCCGGCCAGTTCCTCCAGCGCTGGGACCCGAGGTCCACCTGTACGGAGCCGGCGTTAAAAGCTGCTGGAGTGGCTGCCTCCTGACAACGTCCCAGCTGTAGACTAGCGATCACAATCCTCGGGTGGCACTTTTAATTATCAGCACCGGCAATACCATCAGCAAGTGTGTAATTACGTGTCAGTTTCCTGGCTGTTGGGTATGAAAAGTGGAACCAGTGAAATGATGATTGTGGAAGCGGTAGACTCATATTTAAACAATTCAAAATGTGTAACTGGCAGTGTCATTAAACAGAGAGAGTCTGACCCCAGCTGTCACTTACTTTTCCTTATGCAGATTCGTTCGTGCTGTCTGTCAAAAGAACTCCATGGGCTGAAATGGGACAGAAGAGGTGACATAATCCTCAGAGCAAAGAGGACTGCTCTCCTTACCTCCGCAGAGGCGTCCTTTTAGCCTAAACAAATACGACCACCGAACTGGTAAATAAACCAAGGCCATTACAAGAAATTATATAGACTCTCGCAGATGGATACACAAAAGCAGAATATCAAACAGACATCCTCGCCTTGAAACAATGTGACTAAAACCTGTCTGCTTATAATGCCTTTAAAGAATTAAGTTCAAGAATTAAGTTCCGAAGGGCTTCATTTTAAAGAAGAAAAAAGAAATGATCCTTTTAGTGTTAGGCTCACATTTTGAGTCCCAGATAAAAAAGGAAAAGCCCTTGGCATCAATACTGTGAAATATTGGATACAATTATTATACAGATTTAAACTTCAGTCTGGCTTAGGTTCTAAGTTGTTATGGCCTCAGATACTTTGAATTTAATTGAGAAAACCTAAATGTATGTGCTAAATAAACAGAGGTGAAAATAGAGTGGCTTTCTAAGAAGGCTGGGTTCAGAAGTGAGGAATACTCAAATTTCTGCAAATGTAATTATGGAGTTCGGCAGCCTACCAACCACACACTCCCGGGAGATGAGAGAAACGCACGTTTGCTCTCAAATCCTTCGTTTACCTGGCATGCAAGAAAAAAAAGGCAGAAAAGAAAAACTGGGTAAGCAAGGGTTAAGTCTGCATGCATGCAAAAATAAACAAAAGGCGCGTTTATAAAATGAACTGTGGAGGTTAAGTGTGGGGGTTAAACTAACACAATGAACTGTGAACACAAAGAAAAACGTTTCTTTAATTTTTAAAATGTTTTCATTTCTCATAATAAACTGAACTTGCCGTTGCATACAAACAACATTATTTCATACCCTGAAGACACTGCAATTTAAAGCTTTTGGAACTCAAATAGAAGCAAGGCTCTAACTACACAGGAGCTTTGGCAATTGTGATCTTCCGAAGGACATCAAATCACACCTCTAGTAGCACATTTGAAAGTAAATACGCGCTCACACACACACTCAGGTAGGACGCATTGAAAACAGGGTCAGCTCGCATTTATTTCTGGTTTCAAAGGCAAAGTTGCTGGAGTTTCTCACAGGCTAATGGAAGCCATATTAATTGCCATGGTACCTTCGGATTTGAAAGTAATAAACAGGCACATATTGAATCCTCTAAGGATTAATTTGTATTTTATCAACTGTGAAAAGGGCAATTTTTTACATATCTCAACTTAAGAGGTAGCCTTATTAGGCGATCATTGGAAAACAAATTCTGCATATATTTTGTAGCAAGGTTTAAAAAAATCATTTTTTGCCCCCTCAAAAGGAGCTTAGTGTAACTGGGGAAGCAATTAGTGTCCATGTCCTAGACAAGCACAGTTTTGGAGTTTTGCAGCTTATACATATTTGTATGGCTGGTTAAAGGAGAGAAATGATAGGACATGGCATGCTGTTATGTATTTTATCATATTGGACATTACAGGGGACTTAAGGGGCTTCAATCTGGGTCGTATGCCTGTTGTGTGAATTGTCAAGCTGTGTCAACAAATTTTTTTCATTTTCGGGTAGCGAGCATCACTGGCCGCCCTGGGACCCTCGTTGGGCTGGCAGTGGAGGGGGACATGGGGGACAGAGTGGGTGTGTGCATAGGAGCCGTTTCTGTTTCTCCCTCACGGATGTGCCTGTGGCATCGGCATTTTAAGGTGTGTGGGGGGTACGGGGGGCTCTGGCACTCTGCAGCTCAGGGAAGTGGGATCGTCTGAGAGGAGCCCACTTTCCGATGTCAAAGCAAAAAGGGAAACAAGAAAAAGTGTTTCAATAAGCCTGGGATAATGTTTACGCTTTCCTTTGGAAAAGGGACTTGTTTCAATGGTGCTTAGCATACGTTCACCCAAGAAACGTTAAGTGGCCCACTTAAATCAAGGAATCTCGAGAAAAAAAAAAACAAAACAATTGTCCCCGGCAGTATGCTTCCTCGAATGGGCTGTCTTGTGTTATGTGAAAGGTCCCTGGGGAGAGCACTCTCACACTTGTTTTGGAAGACACTTCTGCAGCCTAATAGATCTTATTGTCAAATGCTTTGTTAAACTTTGACTAGAATATGTGTATTGCACTCAGCATTGGTGAATCCTGAAATTCTGTCAGGGAGGCACCATCAAATTGGTCTCCCATGACTTGTTCTTTAGTTGACATGGAATGGGCTCCCTTCTGCTTCTGGCATTTTCCAGGGAGGGGAGCATGCGCCCCCCCTTCCCTCACCACCCTGTAAGCCTCTATGAAGAAGAGCTATCTCAGGGAGCATGGCCAGTGATTCTGTTTTCAATTTTGAAAACTCATGTGCCATGAATTTATGCTTCTTGGGATGGCAGGTGCCTACCATTCTGCGCCAGAGGCTCCTAATTGGGGAAGTTGCATCCTTAGCCCGGTATTCAGCCTTTGTGCTGGGTGCTTCGGCCCACTTTTCCCCGAGCAGGTGACTCTGTGTAGCTGAGCTGCTTTAAATGCTTTCCTCCTGCCTCGTCGTTGGCTTCTGAACTGACAAAGTTTTTAGCTGCAAATGAAGAGCTACTCCATATGACCCTCCCTGGGAACCTCGCGGCTTCCCCCAGACTCTTCCCTGGGAAGCTTTGTGGCCTTTTAACTAATGAGGTGACCTTAAGAGAAGTCCTTTCCTGGATGTTGGCGTGACGGCCACGATGCTGACAAGTGTGAATTGCATACAGAGCAAATGGTCTCAAACAGTTGCTTCGGATGTCACTGCTTTGCCAGGAAGTCTGTCCGGCTCAGGCTCGGGCCCCAAATAATTTATATTACCATATATTAACAGGATTTAAGCTATGTGTTAACCACCCATTTTCACTTGTCACCACACAGTTAATAGTTACCAAATACAGGTGATTTCAGGCCTACGCACTTTCCTGTCCTTTGTAAGAAGAGTAGAGGTTTGGATTGAATGAATTTAAATTCTGCATCTTTGAGGCACATTCCTACCCATCTGTAGAAAGGGCATGTGGCATATTTGACCCACTGGTTCCCTGGAAGATTATTTGTTAAATGAAAAATTTAAAGGAAAACAAACAAATCAGAAAGGAAACCGCTTGCAGATGGTTCTCCTGTAAGCACCAGACCTCTCAATGATCCAGCGGCTTGTAGCCTCTTAGTCCTCCAGGTGTGGCCAGCTCCCACCTGCGGCTTCCTCTCTCACTTCCACTCCCCACTTCCCTGGCCTCTCCCTGTGCCCCCAACCCCACTGGCACTCACATCCTGAAGGTAGCAGCCCAGGGAGGAGCAGGAGCCAGAAGGGTGGCCAGGGGCTGGGTGGCCCTGAGCCGGCTGATGGGTGCTCTCGGGACACCGCCGTATCAAGCCGCCCTGGAAACCTGTGTCTGGGAGCTGACTGTCGAAGACCCTCATCAGCTGTCGTGGCACCTTAAGGGTTTTCCACACACTGAGAAACAGGCAGACTTAGGATGCGTTTTGTTAGTGGCATTTTGTTCCATCCGTTGACACTCTGTGGGAACAATGCTAACTGTCCTGGACCATTCCAGCCGGTCGTGATGGAAGCCACGGGCTGGGTACCCAGCCGGGCTCTGCTGACTTCCTCCGTCAAGTCTGTGAGCGTCGCTAAGACTCTGCCCAGGAAGAATGTTACCAGTGATGTCACCAGAATGTCACTGGGCATCTAAAATATTTCACCTACGTCCACCAATCGGCGCATCCTGAGAACGATCAGCCAGGACGGTGGGACTTGTACCAGAGCAGCCTGGGCCCAGCTGCAGGTCTCCAGGGCATAGAAAATACATGCCTTCCACTGTTGACATACGTGGCCAACTTTTCATACAAAAACAAGTCAGGTAAGGGACAGTCGTGCATAGGGTAGCGTAGGTTTTGAGTTACACATTCTTTTTTATTTCTGTATCAAACGAGATATTTAGCCCCCAGTCTGTTTAATGGATGGCGTGAGGCTGGGTTTCTTCTGGGATGACTCGCATCCCCCACTTCTTCCCTCCTCGGGTTTGGCTTGTCACGCCATGCCTTCCTCAGAGGACACAGACAAGTGACCACCTTTCACAAGGAGGAGGTGTGGGCTGAGTACATTTTAAACACTACACCCTATGGTTGCCATCAACATTTTAGAACATGGAGCAATTGCATTCAAATAACACAAGAAACACGCCTTTTAGAGATACAGCTATTGCATTACTGTGGTTCGTGCAACATTTAGAGAGGGATGTTCTTCCCTAAACGTTACCAGTTTGTAAATAAATGAAATAATTGTTATCCTAGAAATCACATCCTGGGTATATTGGGTTGTTGGAAAAGTCATGATGTATTTTGTCTATGTTTTTCAAAGGTCATTTATTTATATAAAGAACAAAGATCAATCAATGATTTATGGCCGTTTTGTTCGATAACCTTTTGCCATCTTTCAGTGAGCTTCATAATTCCTCGTTCATAGAATTGTCAACAGTACACATTCTAATTGATTGTTTGATTCCTTGGTAGGAGCTCAAAAAACACCGACACCTTTAAAATCCCACCACACTGAGAGCATAACCTTCCTCTGATGAATGTCTGCTTTCGATGTTGTTTGAGGTGAATCATCACGTTGGGACCAAGACTGTTTGCGCACCACATTGTTTTAAACAATTCACTTCTCATCACCAGTTATCAGTCACTTCAGAAAAGGATCATTTTCCTCATGTTTAATGAGCATGTTGCAGATATTTATATGCACTATCAAATGAACTTCTTTGAGTTCATGTGGAACCCAAATATCGAGCTTGCTTACGTATCCCAGCTTCTTCAGGTGGTCGTGAATGCTTGAATGATGGATGTTCAATGTTTATGCAATCTCTTGTGTCATGTAACATGGGTTTGACTCGATCAATGCCTTTATTTTGTCATCATGAACCTTGGTGGGCCTCCCTGACTGAGGAGCACTGTTGAGATCAAAATCACCAGCACGGAATTTCGTGAACCATCCTTGGCACTGACGTTCTTGTAGAGCATTGTCACTGTAAACTTAATGCAACTTTTCACAAACTTGACGCGTGCCCTTCCCTTTATGGAAGTAAAACAGTAAAATATGGCAAAAATGCACAGTTTGGTCTTCCATCTTCAACTTGTAAAATCTCCAAAACTCAACCAAATCGCTCAATTTTTATTTAGAATGAAGCTAGAACTGTCAGCTGTCAAATGACATAGCAATAACATAGATGCAAATGACTCTAGTACTTCCAAAAATGAACTAGTGCCATCTGTTGCAAACATGCATCATGACTTTTCCGACAACCCAATATATCATCCCTTAAGTGTTGCTGGAAATTTTCTTCCAAGTTGAGTGACTCTTACCTTTGTTAGTATTTTATAATTTATGACAGCATTGTAATTTATTTTAATTTTTTATTTCTGTTCACAAAGAAATCCATCCTCCTCACAGAAAATTCTCAAAGTACAGGCACAGATGAAGATGAAGCAGAAACCCTCAATCCCACCCCTCAAAGGCCCCCCAGTGAAAGCCTATATTTTTAGCTTGTCTTAAGATTTTAAAGTTTTAAAAAGAGTGTCTCAAGCTAGTATAGTTTTTATTCTCTCATCTTAAGATATCTGTAAGTTTATTTTAAAAGACTTCCAGGCGATTGATGAAGTGCGCAGGAATTGCTGGGCAGCCTTTATTCACACACTTGACCATTTACTGAAAGGCCTGCATTTAAGCTCCCTGAGTGCTGACACCATTTCCTGTTTCATCAGGAGTCTGTCTTTGGTTAGCTCACATTCAGAGCTGATATATCAGGACCGGAGGAAGTAGAGTACACAGCCAGGCCACCCCCAGGAGGAAAGGCACAAAGCTACGGCTGGGTAGGTAGGACGCAGGCTGACAGCCCTGGGGACCTGTGTGACTGGGGTCTGAGCCACATGGAGGAAGCCATGAGCAGATGTCGATGCCACACGGAGTCATGGTCTCAGCCAGCTAAAAGGTCGCAGCATCTGCTCCTTGATGCCACACCTAAACCTTCTCAGATGAGGGTTCACCCCTTAATTGCATGCATTTTAGTTTCCAGTGAGTTTGGAGGGAATATGGTTCTGGGTAAAAGATACTGCTTTGTTTCTCCAGGACATTTGCAGAAGCAACCTGGATGAAAAGCATTCTTTAAAGCTGTCTTACTCTCATTAAGCAGCCAAAGGAAGCCTTTCCCATCAATTTTTTGGCTTTTACTACATTTCAGAACTCATCACCTGACAAAAGAATCAAGTTCAGAGGAAGGCCATGCTGGCGCTGTGGGTACACGAGGGTGTCACAGGCTTAGAAGAAAAGCCCAAGAAGTCCACAGCACCCCCAGGGAGGTTCGTGTAGGTGGCCATGTCCCAGCAACGGGACTTACTGGGAATGGCTGCGGGCCTGATGTGGCCCACACGGCATCGCTTCCTGAGTACACATGTGTTCAGAAACATCCGGGCAATTCTCCACTTTCCCCCGGCTGGCCGAGGTATGCACACCAGGACTCAGGATGGCTCAGGAAGAAGAACTGACACTGCTGCTTCGTTCTTAGGGGACTTGGGGACACAGAACACAAACCTCCGTGCCCACCCCATCATGACCTGTAGCATAGAGTGTAAGGTCAGGTGCCAGCCCACGGCAAGCAGAGCAGAGGCTGACCTGGGTCACTGCGTCAGAGGGGCCCCAGCGTGGCGTAGACCTGGGCACGAGGGGCCATGTGCCAGCAGGCAGGGTCTGAGGAAACCAGGAGACATGGCACCAGGCCCCACATTGCCGGGCGTTGGTCCCGCCCTGACTTGGTACCACGTTTAGAGCAGAACATCAGGCTCTGCAGGAGGGGACAGATTGGGACAGCAGGTGCAGTGGGACACAACACAACTGAGGGTGCTATTGGAAAGGGGGACCCCAGAGGACAGGCGGGAGCAACTGGGGCTGTTGAAAGGCAAGCACAGTAAGCAGCTCAGGAGCAAACCGGAGGGTTGAGGGTGCGCCTGTGTGTGTACATGTGTGTGTACATGTGTGCGCGTGCATGTGTATGTACATGTGTGTGCATGTACGTGCACTTGCAGGTGCATGTGTGCACACACGTGTGTGTTTGTGCGTGCATACACATGTACATGTGTGTGCACATGTGCATGTACATGTGCACGTGTGTTTGTGTGTGCGCGTGTGCATGTGTGCGCGCTTGTATACGTGCATGTGCATGTGCATGTGTGTGTGCTTGTGTGTATGCACTAGTGTGCTTGTGTGTGTGCATGTGTGTGTGCATGTGTGTGTGTATGTGCATGTGCATGTGTGTTTGCTTGTGAAAGGAACTTTTCTCAGAGGAAAAGGAATGTTTCATTAAGAAAAGTTACATGCGGCTCTCATAATTTCTTCAAAACAATGAAGGATATATATTTATTCTAAAATAAGTGCGTAGTCAAAAGATGTCTATTAAAAATACAGCGTATATGTGTTCTCTCAGCCTCCTTCACTGCTCTCCTTCCTTCAGATCTGACTTATGAGTCCAGCTCACTGGCTAATGCTTGGTGGTATTAATAACACACATCCTACTCATAAACTTCTGTCAAATCTTCTGGTCTGCGTCTGTATGGTTTCCAAGTTCAATTTTCTCAAAAGGAAAACTCAGTTCTAGTGGGCAGAGACGAACCTCAGTATACCTCTAAAAGTGTCGCTTAGAATTCCATTCGGTAAAAGTGCTGGGAATCACTTAGAGAGTTTACAGGCACAACTCTTGCCTGGTTCCAGCCTCTCGCCCAGCACTTTGATCAATAAGGTCCTATTCCTCCTACAACTGTAGCCTGGGATCCTCTGGTTTTGAATCAGTGGTCGAATCAAACGCTGGGTTGGCTGTCATCTTTCCATCGTCTGTGTTGGGTGTGTGAGCACTGAGTGCTTGGCAGCTATGGGGGACTCGCCATCTGTTTGGGGGAAGGCTTGGGATAAACCTAACAGATCTGTCGCCTACTCTTAACCCCAAGCTTGGAATGATTTTGGCCTCCCTCCCCTGGCCCTTTTATTCTCTGAAATGTCCCTCTGACAGTCCACAGATCGGCAAACCATAACTACAGTCTTCTGTCTTCAGTGTGGGCTGACCTCTGCCAATGTCTTCTCATACCACACTCGTTTCTTCATGGCTGCTGCTCTCTGTACTGCTTGGAGCAGAGTTTGGGAATTTAGTGGGTATTTAGTGTGCTTCAAGATCGGGGGTGAGCTCCACTGTCATTGTCCCTGCCAGCTCTAAAACTTTGGACTCTGGTTCAGTGGTGTACCCCATCACCAAAGAGCAAATGCTTGATTCTTAACAAACCCTCTTGAACTTATGTTTTGCCCAAGTTCTCTGCTTAAATTAGTCATGATTCATAGTTAGTGATTGTACTGTTCAGGTTTGATTGAATTTCATTTTTCATGAACATAAATTTTATAAACTGTCATGAAAGGTAACACCTTTTGTTATTTACTGTTAAATTCTCCCCTACTCTGCCTGAGAAAGAAATATGTTTGTTTTTCTTGGGGGTTATTGCTGTAAATCGAGCTGGTGCTTTTAAAAAAAGCAGGTGCATTAACTATTGGGCACCGAAGAGTTTGTGGACTTGTTAAAGAAGCTGGAGTGAGAGAAAGAAGTGCTTAGGAAGGGTGGTGTTGTGCCAGGATCCTTTGGGCTTCAGATGACCAAGTTCCCTGTTATAAGTCCTTATGCCAAAGTGGGAATTCAATAGAGCAGGTCAAGGGATTTGACTAGATCGGAGATTAAACCTGACTCGTTGGAACTCTATCCCATTTGTCTGTTTCATCTCTGGGCTCTGTTGTCTTCCATGTTGGCTTCATTTTCAGGCAGTTTCCTCCCATTTTAACAGAAAATATGGCCACTCATACCACCGTCAAAGATTGGTAGTCTTGGAGAGAGGAGAGCTAGCATCTCAGAGATGATCTGACCAGCCCAGCTTGGGTGCCCTGACTATGGCAGCACCAATTATAAGGAAGGCAGGAGATCTGGTTCTCTGAAGGCCTGGGCAGGGGGCACGGGCCATCCCTGGGCTAAGGGCGGAGGTGGAGTGGGGGAGGGGAGGGCAGATACCTTCTAGAACAGATCCCACAAGAATGAGGATTCTGTTCTCAGAAGGGCAGATGGGAAAACCCACTGCAAACAAGGCTAGACATCTTGGATCAGGAGGGACGCAGCCTTTGTGCCTCTGCAGAGGCTAAGGCACGGGTGGCAGGAAGGCCTCGCCTCCACCGCTTCTCACACTAAGTGGTCGCCTTCCATGACCCTTTGCTTGAATGCCATCTGTGCCTTGAGACTTGGGTCAGCACCTTACTTACCTGAGTTCTGAGGACACTCGGTTGCGTCGTACCACATTTCACCTTGGCCAGTGACCCCTTTTCATTAGCCCCTCATGTGATCTAGTAAAAAATAATAGGATGTTAAATCAACTCCTGAGAAATTTCTTGCATCAGATCTGGGGACGTGAAGTTGTTCCATCCGCCATTATAGACTGAGCATGCTGCTAGTCAACCCAACCGGAAGTCTCCCTACCCTCTCGGGTTGCCTGCTAGTACTCAGTAGTAAATCGAAGGGTTCCTTAACAACAGCTGTGAGGTTTTTTTCGTTCATGAGCCTCTCCGGAGCGCACTGCCTTCTGGGACCCACATATGTGTATGTGGATACACATATACGAGGTCAGAAAATTAAGTTCACAAACTCATCCTAGAAAACCTGCTACATCCCTCATTGCTGAATATCACTACGGTCACCTTCAAAGTACTCCCCTTGGGAAGCTATGTACTGACGAGCACCTAGTCCACCCTTCAAAGCCATTCTGGAACTCTTTTTCTGGAATGGCCATTGGAGCGGTCATCATATTAACCTTGATGTCCTGAATGTCATCAAAATGTCTTCCTTTCAATATTTCCTTTAACTTTGGTTAAAGAAAGAAGTCATTGGGGGCCAGATCAGGTGAGCAGGGAGGGTGTCCCAATACAGTTATTTGTTTGCTGGCTAAAAACTCCCTCACAGACAGTGTCGTGTGAGCTGGTGCATTGTCGTGAGGCAAGAGCCATGAATTGTTGGTGAAAAGTTCAGGTCGTCTAACTTTTTCACGCGGCCTTTTCAGGACTTCCAAATAGTAAACTTGGTTCACTGTTTATCCAGTTGGTACAAATTCATAATGAATAATCCCTTTGCTATCAAAAACAGGTTAGCAACATCATTGCAACAAGTTCACAAAGTCAATTGTCAGACCATATGCATTCTGGAAACTTCTAAATAGATTTGACAATGTTTATGTCTTCCGAACATTTTTTGTTTCCAAGTCCTGCAGTACTCTGATGTTTTCTACTCCTTTTATACCCAAGAGGGGGTTCCCCTCCCCCTGCCTGTGAGGGGATTAATAGTTAATGAAGGCTGGGGAGGAGGAACAAGGTCTGTGGGGTGTGAGCAGAGATTAGTCTTTAAAACACAGCTAAACTTTGTGTCCTGGTTCAGCTCCTCCCTGCCTCCTGCTGGGCCTCCTGCTGTGGCCTGTGTTAGAGCTCAGATCCCAGCCCTGCCCTGGGCAGCAGAGCCAGGCTCCTGGGTCTGGGTGGACCCCGGTGGTGCCAGGAACGGGCAGCCTCTGTGCTGCAGCCTTCTGCTGCCCAGACGGGGGCCAGGGCCCTAATTCTCAGGGTCTGGGCTTGCCTTTCCTCCCACGAGAAGAAAGCCTGGGCCTGCCCAAAAAGTGGACCAGAAAGGGAACCCTGAAACATCTTGCCGGGGGCAGAGTCCCTGGAGGAGCCCGTGAGTGGAGGACTGGCCGCTGGGGGAGAGTGTGGGCATGGGCACATTGTCAGAAGCCGCGTCGTGAAAAGGGCCTGAACCTGCACGCGAAAATGAACGCGGAGAGGCGTGGTGGTGCTCCTTCACTAGTGGCCACCTGGAGACACAGGCCCTGCAAGGGACACGGGTCCATTTCCAGGCAGCGGAGCCCAGAAGAAGCTGGGCATCACTCTCTATTCCCTGTGCGAAGTGCAGATGCAAAGAATGCCAGGCTGCCATCGTGCCCGGGAGCTTGTGGTGGGAAAGTGAGCCAAGACAGCTCCACAGAGGACATGGCTTCCTTGGTTGAAAGCAAGAGAAACCAGCTCTAGCCCCTTAAGCAAAAAGGGAATTTCCTGGCAGGACCTGGGGGTCCCAGGGACCTGGCAGGAAGGTAGCCCGGGAAGCCTCCCTGAAACACTAGGCACCCAGAGCCCAGGGTGTGTCCCAGCCGCGGCCTCCCACACGAAGCAGAAGCCACTGTTTCCACGAGACAACTCCGCAGCTCCGAGCTTCAGGCCCTGGGAAGGAGGGTGTGACTCCCCCCACCCCCTCTGGGGGAGGAGGCCATGCTTCAGAAGGCAGTGTGGGTGCTGCTGGGAGGAGCCTGGACAGTAGGAGCCCAAAGCCCCAAACGCCCACCCAGCTCTCCTTGGAAATGATTTTGTTCAGGCCCCTCTGGAAGGGGTTACTTTTCCTGGAATTCTTTGTTGCATATTTTTCCCCAGCATTTTGTTTCAACCTACTCACAGTAGGGCCTTCGCCCCAACAGCACACTTAGCATTTCCATGGAGCTGGGCAGAGGCTCAGGCCTGCATGCCACTTGCTTAAAGGACAAACACTGGCGTCCCGCTGTGGCTGCCAGACCTGCGAAGGGGACTCCTCTCTATCTGCGCTTTGTTACCACCAGGCTGACTTTGCTGAAGAAAGGCGGCCATGACCCCGGCAGCCAGAGCAAGTCAGTATTGGCTTCCGGCTTCCGGGTGGAGTAATGTCCAGAGTCTCTCGCACAGGCTGGACCTACCAGGAAGGTTGACTTCCCCCTCCTTGCCAGTTTTCATCACCGGTTGCTACTGTTCAAAGACCAAAACGTGCCACCAGGAGCTGTGTGGCTCTGAGTGAGTTTTGGCTTTCTCTGTGTCCTCCTCTGTAAGAGGAACCGTCTTACAAGAGTTCGTTGGCTCATTGATTCTTGGTCTCCCCAGCGCTTCTCATGGGGCCCTGCGCGTAGATGGATGGACGGAGGAAAGCAGAAACCTCAGGGATTGCCAAGCAACCTAGTCCCATGGGGGAAGAAGGAATGAGAAACTTTGTTTATGAGCAAAAACAAGTATCATTTACCTCCACCCAGCGATTGCAGCCTTCGGACAATGAAGTAGCATGTCTTCTTGGGATGCAGATGAAAATAAACAGGCACCATCTATCATATGTCAGTATTTCATCTAAAATGCATTTGAAAGGATTGTGTGCACGCCAACAGATCCTGGAACAGGACGGATCTTAAATCACTGGCCTCTATTTGAACTTACACATATTTTTAATTTTAAAAGTATTTACACCGGCAGCATTCATAAATGAAGTTACAACATTTTGACAGAATCGAGAAGTCGCCGAGCAGGACAAATATTTTCATAATGGTTTTGCTTTTTTCATTCCTTTAAATATCAAGTAATAATATTTTTTAATGTTTTTGTAAACATGAGATGTTTTAATGCTTGAAAAATTGTGTCTCATAAATAAGCTTTATTATCTGTCAAAAAGGATGAAAATATAACTTTACATTTCTGTTTTAAAGTAATTTTAGTGCCTATTAGCTATAAAGTAACAGTTATATATAATTTAGAGTATGTAGTCACTCGAACAACTTGACATTTTCACACAAACAGAGAACCGTAATAATAGTCTTGGGATTTCATTGGAAGTATGCACCAGTACAGGATATTAAAATAACTTATGGTGCACTGTAATTCTTGTTTTGTATTTGTCCAAGTAGTTGTGAAGCAGGCTATAAAGTAGTAAAATAAAAAGCTAAGCTCCAACTCCAGCTTAGCTCCATCCTTAAAGTTATAGTCGTCTTTTCGAATGAAGCGTGATTAACCTGGTTGACATTTTTTTGGTGTCATCTTTGACGTTTTTCACTGCTTAATAGTGTTTTCTGTTTCAATGGCCAATTCTATTCATCTTAGCTTATTATTTGAGGCACTGTAATCACTTCTTTAAGGCAAAAATGCTGGTGGTGCGTAGTAGCAACTCTGCTCACACTTGACAAAGAGTAAATTACTTGTTGGCTTTAAGAGCACATGGACGTGGAAGACATTTTTTTCCTCTGGCTCAAGCAAACCAACAAGCCAACAAAAGCAGAACTTGTGCTGGTGGCTCTGCGTCTCGTTTTACTTTGAGTGTATGAACAAGATTCCTTAGGTAGGTGACCAGCAAGAGCGTGAAAATGTTGATCAGCTGAGATTCACACACAGGTGTGCATGCAAACGAACTAGGCAGACGTAGAATCTTTTTCCGCCAGTTTGAAGGAAGATGATTTGGACACAGACTGATTTAAAGGATGGCTTTGAAGGAATCTGTGAGAGGAGGGTTTTTTTTTTGTAACTGTTGTAAACCAGATGTAAGGACGCTATCTAACCTACTTAAGAGAGGACGCCATTTTCTGCACCGTTTATGGAGCTGACATATAATTACGCTTACCTCATTAAAGCACACCCAGCATTATCCTCTTTCTGGCAACGCATATCACTGTGTGCCCTTGAATAGAATGAAAAGGCATTTCTTGAAAATACTCCCCTACTTTGGCATTAATGTTGATTGGCCCCTTGCCCACGGGTAAGGTCTCGGTATCATTTGGAGCAGCAACACGATAAATGGAAATTCTTGCACAATAACTAACCCTATACTTCAATGTTACTTCTGAGATAGAGGCCAAGGCAAAAAAAAAAGTACTTTTTCTGTGGTTAAAGATGGGCGCCATCTATAATCTGCATATTGCAATTAAAGCCACTCAAGGATTTGACTTCTGTTAATTTTAATTGAAGTGGTATGTGGGTAAGGATTAGGTGAGTGCACAGATGTGCACCAACATTAATATGAACCTGGAGAAATGCCTTTCCCCATAAAAGGACTGACCAAATGTTCGCAGATGGAATTTGAGAGGACCCTTATTGACTAAACCAGTAGGGCTCCTTTGGGTCATTTCTGCAGCAATCCCATACACTTTATATGTTGGAAAAGACCCACCCCTTCCTTCTTCTTTATAAATTACCCTTATGCCTGGTTAGTTAATGTCTTTAATTTGCATCAGTGCACCTAAATGAAAGTAAAAACAAATTAGTTCTATAAATGCACTTTATAGATGATGGTTTCAGGAGGTCGGCAATTCTCAGATAACAGATATTAATTAGGAATATTAACCACAGAAGCCTCTGGCATCAATTCAGATGTTGGGCATAAAAGTCAAACAAGAAAAGGAGAGGAAACAAATTTTCAAGCTGTTCATAACTTTTCAAGTGTAAGAAGTTATAAAGAGCTTGGATCTGTGAGGCCAGAAACTAAAAAAAAAAAAAAGCATGTATTTCTCTCTTGTATTTCCAGAAACCAGTGCAGGGGCTGTCTCAGCACGGGTGTGCAATAAAACATTTGAATAAACAAAGAAAGATGAATTTATATATTACATTTTTAATTTTAATACAGACTTTTCAATACCTCTAAATAAATTATAAAGCAATGATATACAAGCTCAAAAGCATACAGCTTTAAATTTCAATAATAATTTATAATTTTAAAGCACTATATCTCATTCTCTGTGGCATTCCGTATACAGAAAAGAGGCACAATCTGAAAATTAAAATAAAATCACGCAACAGCCAATGTGAAAGGATTTTAATTCTTAAAGTAGGCCTGATAAAACTTGGAAGATAGGGAAACCCGGCGTCAATAGAAGCTTAATAAAGATTATTATTAATCGCTTTCTCTAGGGAGACGCACTTTGATATCTGGCCCGCCTCACTTTCTGTAGTTCCTTCATAAAGCAGATGAAACAGTCAGTGCAGAGGGGACCCCTTTGTCTGGATAAACCCCAGCCCCCAGCGCCTGGCAGGACAGTAGGCCCTCGGTCAAGGCTTTGCAATTGGCCCTTTCCCGCCATCAGGAGAGGCTCCTGCCTTTGTCTCTTGAAACAGCCATCAGTCCAGAAGCAGGTAACCTCACCTTAACAAGATAACCCATGTTGTACCTATCATTCTTTGAAAGGTGTTTTCGTGGAAAGCATCCTCTGGTCACCGAGTTGCTGTTGTAGGTGTGGGCGAGGGGAGGAGGCTGTGGTCATATTTCAGTGACTTAAGACCTGGGAGGAGGCATCGGGATAAACTTTCAGACTCCCAGGTCAATACTCAGGTTATTGGACTAATTAACTTATCTGTTAAAGATGACATTTTCTTATTCCAAAATGCAGGTGGTTCTGATAAACTGAGGTATGTTGGCATAATTACGGAAAGTTTTGAATATCTCTTTTATGAATATCATAATTCACACAAATTTTCCAGCTGAAATATTATTAACTTAGGCACAGGGGTCTGAGTGAGGAGATTGGACTTTGACAAAGATGATGAATTGAATTCCGAAGGGATCACGAAAGTCAGAAAAATCCAAAAGTGGTTCATTATTTCTCCCCATATATTTTACTAATTGGATGAATGTTTTAATTTGATTTCTGACCCCCCCGCCCCTGAAATTCTATCATATAAAAATGATCTGCTGTAGATGCCCTTGACTATCCTGCCATCTGCCAGGACTTGTGTGACCTTTGTGTCATAACTCCAGGGAGTAAGTGCATTCTACCAGGCCAGGAAGTGGACTCCAGTTCCGGGTCAGGCATCTGGGAGATTTAGAGTAAAGCCTGGTCACTACTACATCTGCTAAGAGCTGTGGTCCTTGACACTTTCTTCTGCAAGGTCATGCCTGGTCTATGACATCACACTGCATGTTTTTAACTCCTGATCTGTGACAATACCCCTTCCTCTCCAGGTAACATATCAGACTCTGAGTGTGAGTGATAATAGCGGAAACTTTTCATCTGCTCTTGTTTATATGAATAATCACAACATTTGCAGACTTAGGTCACTGTGTTAATGAAAATGTGTGTGCAGCCTGTCTCCCCATCCAACACCACAGGTAGCCTTAGGTAGCTGATAGAGACAGGTAACCAGGGTCAGGGAAGGCCAGTCATATGGCTGGAAAACTTACCCACTTCACCTCTAGTTCTCACCCCCATTCTGCAAGAAAGGCATTATCTCTACTCCTCAATTAGAATATGGAAACCCAGGAAGAGTCCCCTTTCTGTGAATAATTTGTATTCCTCATTGTCTCCTGTTTAAAAATCCAGGCAAAGCAATTCTGAGATTTACCACTGGCTTCTAATAAACTAGTGTATATTATTTTCTCAGGAAAGAGGAATCAGAGGCATGTACTATTCCACTCTCCTCCTTGACTGGTGAAAGCTGAGAGTTAAAGTCATTGCTCTGTGACAGTGTGACAGTTACAGTAAGCTAGGTGGTGCTCAGTCACCAGCAGCCCCCAAATCTCAGAGGCTTAAAATGACAGGTGTGTGTCTTGCTCATGGATGTGCCTATCCAGGTTGGCCGGGACCCAGGCTAAGACCACAGCTCCTGCCTGGGACTGTCAGCTTTCCGCTCACGGAGCGGGGAACAGAGAGCGTGGAGCATGCACTCACCCTCAAAGCTTTTGTTGGAAGGGACATGTCACTTCTGCTAGTATTTCATTGGCCGAGGCAAGTCATGTGGCCACACATAATTTAAGGGAGAGAAGCTGTGCAACCCTACTGTGTGCCTGGCAGCAGCGCGAGTAGGAGTGTTTGGGAACAGCCATGGTGCCCGTGACAGGCGGGAGGGGCCTCTCCCCAGCTTCCTGGTGCAAAGGTTCCCCTCTCACTAAGCTTCTGATGCTGCTTAAAATCTTTCATTTAAATCCCCCGTTGTGCATGGTATTTGATGTTATATTTGACTATCTTGAACTCTATGTTGCATAAATTATTAAATATCAGTGATGGAATGAGAATTTAAACCATTCGTTCATTCAGTCCAGACTCACCTTGGGACACTCCTTCCTTCCTTTCTGTAAATGATAAGCCCCTAATTTTTGTGGCTTGTTCCTGATTTTATCTCCGAATGCTGTTTTGGTTTGATTTTGCTTGTCTGGGTGTGGTAGGGTGGCAGTTCTTCTGGTCACATAGCCCCTGACCTCAGGAACAGAGGGAGAGGGTGCCAGGATGGGCCCAAACTCCTGTGCTGGGAAGGTGAGTGGAGGAGAGCTTGCAGGGCAGGCCGAGGGCTGGGACCCAGGAGCGCAGTGGAGGGCCGCTCCGGGGCCGCGATGCGTGAATGTGTGCTCGACAAACGGCCATTGCTTAGCCTTGTGGGGTCTGTGCAGCCTTGCAAACCGCTTTCGCCATGGCACTGTTCAGGATGGATTGGAGCAGGAGAAGAAAGCAGGGGCTGGGAGACCAATCGGGGCGTTTCTTTTTCTCTTTATAGCATTCTTTTAGGAGACACATCACGCTGTTTTGCGATAACATACTCTAGATCTGAAAACCTGTTTGCATCTTTTCTTTCTCCCTCTTCACTTCCTTCCCACGTAGGTTATATCGCCAACTGGCAGCCTGGCATGCGGCTGGCACATCACACCTGTGAACCGACACTGTCTTCCATGTTTCCGTGTGTTTCTTCTTTTATCGCAGTACAAATGTGCCACACTTCCTTATCAGAGTCGTTGGTGGGGGAGAGAGCTGTTGGCAAACTTATTACACTGTGCTCCGTCTGCAGCGATGCTCCCCTCATCTGAGCCCCAGGGCAGTGACATTCCGGGAGGACAGGCTGCTGTGGCGAGGCCGCAGAGCTGCTCTTCTTTAGCTGGGCACCAGAGGCCCTTCATCCCCGGGACGAGGCCCGTCTCTGCCCGGCTCACCCAGACAGAGGCGAGCCTTGCAAGGCCCCTCCTTCCTGGGAAGGAGCCTCCACTGAACAGGCACCGCCCGCCCACCATGTCCTCATTCTCCTCTGGAGGCAGCACCCTATGAAAATCAGGGTCCGAGGGAAGTTGTATATTTGTTCAGGCAGATTAATGCAGTAAAGAGGGACGTGTGCTTTGAAGGCATATGGGCATCTGTTTCATTTTTGCAAGGCAGAGAATGTCCTCCAATGTCAGAATGTCAGTGGAAGTGTGTGTGTGTGTGTGTGTGTGTGTGTGTATGTGCCGAATGTCAGTGGGTATAAGACAGGGAGCAGACGGGCAGAATCAGGCCCCTCAGGGCGCTCACAGCAGCAGGAGATGAGGCGACAAGCCGCTAACCCCCCTCCTGGCGGGTTGGCAATTCTCAGGCCTGCCCTGGGGTCGGGCTAGGATTTCTGGAAGTGGCGAAGGCTAGTGGGACCAAAGATGAACAGAGGTGGCCGACACCAGAGCTCCCAGGGGGTGGAGGGAGGGCCAGTGGAGCTTGAGATGGATGTTTCCAGAAGAACCAGCTGCCTGTGCAAAGTCCTAGAGGCCATGAAGAACGTCACGCACCCCAAGGGGAGTATGGCCCGGGGTTTGTCTGCACACCCCACGAGGCAGTGTGCCGGGCTGGGACAACGGCCCGGGCCTCTGCTGGCCTGGCCTCCGGGCTCCTCCACTCACACGCGGTGTGACCGGGGACAAGCTCCTCTCCGCCTCCATGCTTCAGCGCCTTCATTTTTAAGTGGAAATCGTTAAGGCTACGGGTTAGGAAGATTCAGTGAGCAAACAGGCAGAGCACTCGGCACAGTGACTCACTCGCGGGAGCTCGTGATCCAGGCCTGCTCCTGGGGCTTCAGTGGAACCAGAAGGGGCCCCCACAAATTCAAGGGAGTTCCTGCAGCTGTGGGGGTCCTGAGGATGGTCCTTTCAGGAACACAGAACATCGTTCTGTGGGATCCTCCAACTTGTTTACGTCGCCCCAGGTTTAGTTTAGAGTGGGAACACTTGGAACCCTGATAGCAAAACATTGTCACAAAATAAAAGTTGTTTTTGTTTGTTTTTCTCGCCATAAAAAAGTAAACCATGTTCACTGCAAAACTCCTGGAAATCAAAGAGAAGTCAACAACCCCGCCTGGACGCCCTCCCAGTGTTCGGTCATAACCTCCTAGTCTCTTTTCAGTGCTTGGGTGTGGTCAGCATTTTACCAAATTGGAGTTGTATTTGTTGTTCTGATTTGCACTTGACAATAGATGGTGACCGTTTCCCCATGTGAGGAAATCTTAACACGAACCTGAAAGACAGATAGATACTCATCTACCAGAGAGAGAAGACTAAACACCAACCCTAAATGGACATTTTGGTCATTTGTTTACCATTGCTTCTGCATATCCCCTTAGGAAGAGTCTCAGAAGAGGGGTCCCTGGTCAAAGGTTGTGCCCAATTTAAAACATTTTATACAATTACATTTCAGAAAGATTGCATACAAAATAATCCCATTATCAGTAGCTCATGGAAGTACCCATTTCCCCTCATTCTTACCCACACTGGGCATTGTGTGTCCTTTAATTTTTGTGGATTTGTTGTCGTCAAAGCAATGATGCTTTGTTGTTATTTTAATTTGAATTCCTTTAGTTACAGAGGTGGAACTTTTTATTACCACACATTATTGATTCTCTGGTGTTCCTTTATCTCCTGTGTATTGTTTCATTCTGGCCTTGGCCTATTGTTTATAGTTTTCTTATCAATTTGCATGAGCTTTTTATAGATTAATGCTATATTGTTATCATATATCTTGCAAATGCTTTTCCTTGCGTTTATTATTCATCTTCTCTCTTGTATATAAAATATGTGTTTGAAACTAGCACCATTTTTGCCATATTCTTTTGCTCATGTGCTCATGAGAATACCCCTTTCCCTTCCCTGAGTTCAGACACAAACTAGCTTCCTTTTCTTTTGTGATTTATTTTTTATATTTTACTTCAAAAATCCATCAGGGATAAATTTTAATGTTCTGTCATTTTAATTTTTTCTAATTAGTCATTTGAACTTGTCATTTATTGAATTAGACTTTGTCCTCCACTTTGATATCCTACCTTCATCGTGCTAAATTCTTACACACTCATGGGCCGAGGTTTTAATTTTCCCCGTTGATGGGCTTGTTCTGTCACCGGTGCCTCACTGTTTTAACTTTTGTAGCTTTATAGTTCATTTTAACAAGTCCCTCTCATTGTATAGCAAACATTTTATGATTCATCTTCCTTATTTATTTCCTAGATTAAGTTTAGAATCATTTTATAAAGGAGGAAAATCCCATTTGGAATACAAATGGAATTCAATTGAATTTATAAATTAGTTTTGTAAGATTGTACATATTGTCCTGTTTATTGTTGACTTTTCTATTAAAGAACATGATAAGATTCTTGATATAAGTCTTCTTGTTTGATCCTCAATAAATTTTTTTAGTTGACTTTAAACATTTTTGTTAAAATCATTCTTTGGTGGGATATATTTTTTGTTTCTGTTGTGAATGAACTTCTTTTTATCATATTTTCTATTTTGTTATTGCTCCTATATAGGAAAATAAATTAATTTATATGTTTATTTATATCACTATCTCTGACTTATCTAGTTGGTTGTAATGGTTATCATGTAGCTCATTACTTTGTCTCATAATACTGACTATCCATGAATAATAATAATTTGTCAACATTTATTTCTGTTTCTTTTGGACTTACTGAATTGGCTAGAAGGGCATCAATGTTTCCTATTTAAAAAACATATTTCTATGATTTTATCATGAAATATATTAATGTATATTTTTATTATGTCAAGGATATAGTTTTTCTGTTTATCCATGCATTTTAAACCATTTATTGAAATAAATACATTATTTTCACTTTTGATCTATTGATATAATTGATCGTATTACCAGGTTTTCTGGAATTAAACTATCCTTGCCTTCCTGGAATAACTACTATTTGATCATTTCTAAAATGTGTTTATTTTTTATTTCGTGTAGATTTTCAAAGCGATTTCCACAGGCTTCTAAACAGAATGGCCTCTTACATAACTGTTCTTACATAACCTTCTTTGTTGCTGTCTTCTCTCTCATTCCAAAAGTGATGTATTTGTGTTTCCTCTATTTTATTGGTGCTTTATATTTTCAATTTTTGTTATTACATTAGAACAAGTAAGACAATCTAAAATTATCAGAAGCAAGACTCAAAGTTTTCCCCACTCCCTCTCCAACCCCGCCTTCTTCCTCTTAGCTATAATCAGATGACCAATGTCATTTCATGGTGATATGGTTTGTATCCTTCTCTCGCTCTCTCTTCCTCTCTCTCCATAATATATCATATCCATAATATGCATATGTATACATTTTGATTTTGTTTTGTCTTATAAAAATGGAATCATACTGTAACTTGATGTTTGTAAGCTAATGATGTACCGTGAATAACCCCTAGGCTAATAAATAATTCAAAACACATCTTTAAAAGAATCATTTAATATCCCATAGTGTTTTGTTATGGGATAGTTTATTTAAGCATGCCCCTACTGATGGGTATCAGGTTGTTTCCAGTTTTTTGTTTTTTTCCAACAAAGCTACACAGTTATATAGATGAATATAAATGCTGGAATGTTTATTTTACAGGGTAAATTTCCAGAAGTAAGGCTGCCTGGTTAAAAGGAAATGTGAATTTAATGTTTTACAGATCATGCTAGTTTATATTCTGAAAGTCTATAATGGGTCATTCCCCCATCAGAATTGTAGGGGAGTGATTTTTCCCAATGCCTTTGTTAGCTCCAAATGTTACTGACACCAGGATTTGTCCAGTATGGGGGAGAAGAATGCGATCACATCATTGCTTCAGTTTACATTCTGTTAGCATGCATGTGAATGTACCGCGTACATTCCCTTTACTAGTGTGTGAATGTTCTCTTCTGTTAAGTATTGATCCAGCTGTTTATCCATTTTGCTACTTGCTCTTCACTTTTCTACTCATAAATTTGTAGAAGATTTTAGTATCTTAGGGATACTGATATTTGTCTATCATATTGGTGGTCAGGGAGGTTAATTGTCTGTAGTATTTTTATTTTGTTTGTTGTATACCATTTTTAAAAAGTATTTACAAGGTGAATTTTCTCAATCAACAAATCTGATAATTTCGGTTGTGTTGAGTTACTTCTGGAGAGTAACATTCGATAATGGCTTCCTGTTCTTTGGGGTTGGAGGGCAACCAGAGATCTCTTCTAGACTACAAGTTTATTTTTTGTGTTTAGACTCTTTTCTCATGTCTCATGTTTTTCTATTATTATTTTCATTTCTTTGTCCTTTTACTCTGTTGAAAAGAGAAACTCAGATTTCCATGCCACGTTAATGATTACACTTTCTGTTGCTCACTATCCGAAACATGGATTCAAATCCTGTTGTTGCATTTTGGATCTCTTTCATCTCCCTTTCTTTACTTATTTCTCTCCTTCTCTCTCTGTGCATCTCTTCCTTTTATCTTGGTTTTTAGTCTCTTCTTTTGATTTCCCATCCTAACTCATTGAAGGTCATATTTGAGCCCTTTGAGTTTGCTAAATAGTTCCAGGAGTTCACTTCTGATGTTCGTGGCAGTTCATACCCAGAAGGCTGTGCTGTCTCTGAGCTGAGAACAACATTCATATTGTCTTAATCTGTTGTGTTTTTGAAGTTGCCTCTTGTTGTATTTTTCCTTTTTATTCATTCTTGGAAAAAAAGTAAAACAAAGGAAGGAAAGCGCTCCCAATCTCAATGTTTTAGCTGCCTTGAAATGTGAGCTGAGACAGATAACTTTCTCCACTGGTGGAGGGACGGGGCTGTGCCAGGGTCCAGTTTAGTTCTCAGCTACGCGTAGGTACCGTCTGAGGTACTTGGACTTTCACACCTCCTTCCCTGGTGTGCTGAATGGACACCGTCCCTGGATGGCCCGATCCCAGCATGCCTTGTGTCTGCTTTCTTCCTGCCCTTGCCCCTGGGTTTCATATCCCAGGGTCCTGTGTGTACCCACAGGTTCCACACTCTGTCCTGGCATTTTTCTGGGAATTCTTGTCTTCTGATTGATCTAAAGCATCTGTTGGCTTCTCTTCATGTGCTCTGGTTGGGGTGGTGGGTGGGCTTTTCCATGCTTCCACCCGCTCTGTGCAGCTTGTCTCCCTCATGAATCACAGCCTGAGTCAGTCATGAGGCCAAGCCTGGAAAGGGGGTGATTATTTATGTCGTAAATAGTGCATCATTTGCTTCACGTTGTGTAGAGATTGTGTCCAGATCTTCATCAATCTTAATTTTGAGTAATAGTGTTATAATTTTAGTATATTTTGAGTCACCCTATAAGTATCTTCATAGATGTATTAATAAATCATTTACTGAACGAATATTTGTTGAAAACTCACCATGTATTGGTTTATGGGAGTATAACCTGTTCAAGATAGGGTTAAAGATGGATGTAGGCTAGCTTGCAGTTGCTAGCTAGGTGCCGTTTTAAAGCAGAAGAATAAAATAGTGGTATATTTAAAACACCTACAACATTACCTGATATATAGCAGGTGCAAAATACGCTTTTCTCCTCTCGCCTATCCCACTCCTTCTGTCTTAATGTGACAAAGATGGGCTGCATTCTTTGTATGTGCTCATAGCTGGAGTGGAAGAAGAAACGCAGTGCCCCATGGGAAGACGCCAGCACTGGTGAACTTGAAGGGGTCCAGGGCACCTATTCTGATTCCAACAGCTAGTAATTTCATTGATAGGAGAAACCCTTGATGTGACCACGCTAAGTTGATCAAGAAATTGAAAATCTTCATGAAAAACAACAATAATCCCACCATCTGTTTAGCTAAAAGAGATAGAATAAACCAAACAACTCCAGGTTTTAGCATCAGAAATTTCAAGACCACAAAACCCAGAGTGAGTTTTGTCTAAATAACAGATGAGCGTACCAGTCGAGGGTGTAAGTCTGGGAATAAAACAGTAAGAGGGCCGATTGTCAGCTGAAATACGATAAGACGATCCATGTTTTTAAAGATATGGTGTTGTAGTTCTTAGAGGTAGCAGTTAGATAAGGAGAAGGAGAGAAGCAAGACCAGTTCCCTTTGGGGTTCCCGATGACAACGTAACAGATGAGTCCAGATGACAGCATAAGAGGAGGACTGGGAAGAAATTATATTAGCAAACTGTTGTTGATGGTCATAATAAGATTTAAGCAACCAAATAACCGAACCTGAAAGACCAACATATTTTTCAAGATGATTTAGAAGGATGCTAACGTGGAGGATGTCAAAAGCTGCAATTACGTCTGCACTCATCTCAGGAATGGGTCCCTGGCCTCAGATGCACCCAGTGTGTTATCACGTGTCGTGATGAGAGCACATTAGCACACGACCAAAATTAGACTAAACTCCCCAAAACACATTATTGTCTTTTAGATGCATTTCCCCCATATCACTAGTACCAGTGTGATTTAGATTAGCAACTATTTTATAATGGGGATTAGCAGCTTTTAAAAATCCAATATACTTAAAAGGAACTATTTTTAGAGTGCTTGTAGTTATCTGCAGATGTGTCTGTGTCACTTCAAGTGATATGAAGTAAAAAAGAATATTTACAACGCTTAAAACATTTTACTCTTAGATATTAAGTTTCAAAGACAATATTGAATTGCACCTTCTGGCTAGTGATTTCCTTCTTCAAATGACGGCAGATATGTAGGAAATCCATAAATACAGGAAAGGCATATGTATGTCTCTTACGCTCTGTGTGTCCCTTCAATGATAGCTGGGAAAATTCTTTTGTTCTTAAATTAGAAGTGTTGTCTTGCTTTTCAATTAATCTTGTTGTCACCAGCCTTGAAAATGGCAGGAATTGTGAATTTGTAATATATTCTGAGCTTTATGAAACTGTGTTAATTTATACAATTAAATTTCTCTTAAATTCAATCTTCTTACCATGAAGTTGTTGAAAATCAATTGTTTAGTTCAGGGGTTCTCATCCTCAGCACTGCTGACATTTGCATTGGACAATTCTTTTTTTTTGGAGGGGGAGGTGTCCTGTGTGTTGTATGATGTTGAACAGCAGCCCTTACGCCTGCCCATTAGATGCCAGGATCAACACTCTGCTCCTTCCCCCATCCAATTGTAACAACAAAAATGTGAGCAGACATTGCCAAACGTCCTTAGCAGGACAAGTCACTCCTGGGTGAGGACCCCTGGGTTAGCTCATTGAGGTTTCATGTGGGTCTTACCGTTCAAGGGTTCAGTACACGGGCCCCCTTTTCTCCGGTAGGAGCATAAAGAACGCCCTGAGGTCCCTGATTTTACTGAGTGTGGGGTCTTTACTGACACTCTTTTTTCCCTTAAATGTTTACCTCCTCCACTAATTTCCCCCTGCTTTGTGATGAGTTTTTGTAACTTGTACGTGATGTGATTTCTAACTTACAGAGAATTTACAAAAATGGTACAATGAACTTCCATATACCACTTACTCAGCGTTATTGACTGCTAACCTCTTTGCCTATTGAATTTTTCTCTCCTATATATATACACACACATGTCTGTGCACATACACATATACACATGTATGTGTATATATACACATACATATGCACAAATACACACATAATTATTTTTCCCAAATGAATTGAGAATAAGTACCATCAGATAGTATGCTCTCTTTACTCCATAATATTTTAAAGTACATTCTTAAGAACAAGAAGATTCTGTTACATAATCATAACATAATTGTTAAAATGAGTAGCTTTAACATGGACTCATACTCCATTTTCAATCTCCATCAGTTGTCCTCCCACTGTCTTCGGAGCTACACATCATCTCCCAGAAGCAGGTCCAATGTCTTGACTTGAGCCTCACTGGTTCCTCAGACTTCCTTTGACTTCTTGACCTTGACATTTTTGAAGAGTATAGACCAGTTATTTTGTAGAATGTCTCTCAGTTTGGGCTTATCTGATATTTTCTTAGACTTAGATTCAGAGTTTGCACTTTTGTCAGGAACACTGCAGAGGTGACATGGTATCCTCAGTATGTCATGTCAGGAGACACATGAGGTCACTTTGTGTCCCTGTAGATATTAGCTTCAGTTGCTTTGTTAGGCTGGTGTCTGCCAGGTTTCTCTATTGCAAATGTACTGTTTTTCTGTTGGTAATAAATAATTTGGAGAAGATACTTTGAGACACTGTCACTCTTCTGTCGGTCATCAAAATTTCATCCATTAGCTTTTGCATCCAAACTGGTCATTCAAAATATATTCAAGCACAAGCTTGGAGGTACCTCCAATGAAACCTCCAGAAAGGAAATGTAGAATTCAAGGAGTGAGACAGGGTGGATATTTTGAAAGTAGGTTCTCTCTCCAGTTCGCTTGATGCATTGCCTGACGCAAATGCATTCACCGTCAGGGCTTCATTTGCACACAATCTAGAGAAGCTAGCTGTGCCCTGTTCCTCTCAAGAGTTGACTTGGAAACAGCTTGACCAGGCAGCTTCACCCCCGTGGTGCTTGGCTAGACATCACACTGGACCCTCTTTCTGTGCTGTTGAAAAGAGGAGCCCAGTAGAGGCAGCAGGGATGACAAAGTGCAAGGGTAAACTGAGCCCCTTGAACTTGGCGTGGTGATTGACTACTTTGGGGGCTCAGAGCTTGGAGGGGAGAGGCCCAGCAGGAGTGCGCACCTCATTAACTGCATTACGATTGCATGAGATATTATTGCGAGGTGTACTAGGAACTCTTGGCTTCAGAACACAGGCTGTTGAGCTCCCGGAGCAGTTGGCAGCAGGAGAGCAGAACACGACAATCATTTGAAGAGTCAGCATGGTGGCAAAGCCAGAGAGTGTGCTTGGCGGGGCGCTCTGACTTTTGGCTGGGGTGCACGCGCAGCAGAAGAGCCCACCGAATAAAGGGTGGGCAGGTTCTAGGAGGTATCGTCACCTTCTTTTGTCTGGCTTGATTGCGATAGTTTGAAAAGCTGGCGAACAGTTTGGTTTTGTTCTGAACAGACTGGCTAGGGGCCTGAGCCATTTCCTTCTTTTTAAGCAATTTGAACTTGGATCAATTAGCTGGTTCATTGAGATAATTGATCAAGCCAGAACCACAATAAAAAATACTAAGTTTTCGAGGCTGGCTTCTGATCTGGTTATTAGGCCAACTATTACAAACGGCTAAGCTAGTAGGTAGCTGTCCCCTCGGTGTCCCCGAGCAACTCCACCTTCTTAAGTCACTTCAAACTGCACTCACATCCGCCCTTTCAACTGGCAGCCCTGGTGTTTTCCTAAATAAGAGTTTAATTCACTTTGAAGAAGGACTGCAAACCTTTCGTCTAAGCTAGAGAACTTTTTCCTATTACATCTCCATATAAATACACACAGACAGACCCTCTTGGGCACCCTGGGAGAAGGGCTCTATTTCATGATGCATGCAGCCGTGTGTCAGCTCTTGACACAACCAGACGCACTGCTGGATGGGGAACCCTTGCGTGACCTTTGGCCACGCTCCAGGGGAAAATCCAGAACTGCTGCCCGCTTCCCACCCAAATGAACTTCTGATTTCACTTGATCATGCACCTCAGACCTTGAGAAATCATTTGAATGCCAACGACTGTGCATAGTGACTGTGATAAATTTAATAATGGGCCTAAGTGAGCCTGATATCGTAAATGTTTATTCTAAGATGGAAACCTAACATTGACCCCGTCCTGTGAAGAAAATGAAGACACTTGTATGACTCCGTGTTAGCATTCTCTGATAACTTTATAGATGGAAAAATATTTTAAGGTCTTGCCAATGAACCAGATGCACTCTTGTTGGATTTATGTACATTTTGGGAAAGAGAATAAAAATCCTGATTATTCTGAAAATGAGCAACAACCATTAAGTTGGTAAACTCTCAGAGAAACATCATTTTCATTGTTAATTTATTCGTTTATTTAAAATATTTAATCAGAAAAAAATAATTAACATCCCACATCTCTACAGTGATGGCCCAGGGATAAATAAGGATAAAAATAGCAATACTCTGGGATCTGAAGTGTGT
>NW_017731435.1:2766039-2775388 GCF_001890085.2 Hipposideros armiger
AAATGTATCTCTAGTGCATCATTCTTTTCAATGCTACTGTAAATGGAATTGTTTCCTTAATTTCATTTTTGGATTACTCAATGATGGTATATTTGATTTTTTTTATATTGATCTTGTATCCTGTATCATAAGCCTTTTGCAAGCCTGCTTCACTTTCTCTGTTGAGAGAAGGACTGGTTTACTTGATGGGTGAAACCAGCATGTGTCACTTTGTCCCAGAAAAGTGTCCCTCGAGGGGCGCCATCACTGCCTGGTGCCCTGCAGGGGTTCAGCTAGCACAGGCGACCAGCTGAGCAGCTGCCACCGCTCGGGCATCTGTTTCATGGACATTTAAAATGAGTTCCCCGACCCCAAAACAGGGGGGCGGGATTAGGCGCACAGAGTCGCTTATCCTGAGGGCTGAGAATTATAAAACCCAGCCATGTGGACACTTGTCCAACAGGGCCTGGGCGAAAAATCCTGTCTATCTTAGAAGTTTTGTGATTCTTGGCCTGTTATAAAGGCCCGTTGTAGAGGAAGACGTGATAGCTTCGGAGCCTACAAATATTGCACCTCCGCATATTTTTTTAGGTGCCAGTGAGTAATAAGGTATTTTGGACACCTGTCTCTTTCCTTCCCCGTATGTTGGCTCTTAGAAAGCAGTCATTTAATAAGTGTAAGAGGTTGTGTGTAACATGCATTGCCTTACAGAACCCAATCAATCACGTAACAGACCTCACCCCTCGCTCGAGAACTACCGGAGCCCCGCAAGCTGCCCTTCCTTACGTGTCCGTGCTCCATCCCACACCTGCTCCTCCCTCCAGCAAATCCACTCTCCTAACAGAACAGGAAATGGCGTTGGAAAGCATGGTTTGATTAGGAATGTATATATGCTTGTCGGTGTGTTATTTCGTTTTGTTTGTTCTTGGGTCTGTAAAAACGGCGTCATTCTGCCCAGAGCCTCCTGGGGCTGGCCTTTCTACTCCCCAGCACATTCCAGGATTCATCCGTGTTGTTGTGAGTAGCTGCAGTCCACCCATGTAATTTTGTACAATATTCCACTGTGTGAATATGCATCCATTTGGACCCTGTTTCCATGCCGTGGATATCTGAGAGGTTATTTCCGCTTTTTCTATTAGGAGCAGTGCTGCCACGGCCATGTGTTCCCACGTCTCTTGGGACACACACACATATGAGAGTCTCTTGTGGCCCAATGCTGGAGTGTGGCTGCTGGTCGTGGGGTTCTCTGTCCCCCGAAGACCCCGCTCAGTTTCTTCTATTCCCCCGCCCTTGCCTCCTCATCCCACACGCCCTGAGGGGCAGGGCTCCGCCTCTCCCCTGGGGTTTATGTGGACAAGGCTTCGGCTTCTCTGGCTGGGGAGAGAGTGCTGCGGCCTGCCTCCAGGGTGACCAGCACCCCCTTCCTTCCTCATTGGCCCCGCACATGACAAGCAGAAACACTCACGTGTGTTCCATCTTCCAGGCTCATCACAGGCACTCCACAGGCTCCAGGGGCAAGGGGAGGGAGTCGCCCCAGGCCTCTGGGTTGCGTCCATTAGTGAGAATTTTCAAGGCAGGAGACTCGCTGGAAAATGATAGGAGCAGGCTGACAGCATTGCCGAGTGACTCTGGACACCGGTGGAGCAGCCTGGAAGGGTTCTGATGGTGATAATTGCCAAGCTGGTCACCTTAACCACCTTTCTTGTACAGTTTAGACAACTACCAGTGTCACCAATGACTTGGATATACTCACAGTAATCAAAATAGCAGCAAACGGGGTGTGTCCCTTACTACAGGCCATTACTGCGCTGCGTGCACTTAGTACATGAATCCTTTCATCTTACAACCGCCTTGAGAGACAGTATTACCCAAGGAAATGGGGTTCTGAGAGGTTAGTAAGGTGCCCAAGGTCACACAGCATGTGACGGGGTGGGGGGGGAAGCAGGGTTAGGCCACGGCCCTCTTGCTCTGTGCACCCCGTTTTCCCCAGCCTCGCCTCTCCTGCATTAACAACCAACCACAGGTGCTTATTAACATTTCCGGGACACCAGGGAGCCTAAAAGAGGCCCCTGACTTCAAGAACTTAAGAGTTGGTTACCCGAAATCTTAACTGACAATCCAGGTGGACCTTCCGGTGATAAATGAGGCCTGCGGAAACAGAATTCCTTCACTCAAAGGAGGAGTCATCACCTCCCCAATGGTCTCCCCTCCCCAGCTTTGAAGGAGGAGGGGGTTGGGTTTGAACTGTTTGAATGGGTGAGTCCCAGTTCCCTTTCACTCCTGCTGTGCACCCCAGAACTGCAGGGGGTGTCTGTCTCATGGTCTCCGGGGGAAGAGCCCCTCTGTTCCTCAGATCCTGTTCCTGGGCCGGGGAGGCCTGTGATGACAGAGTCCTGTTTCCTTTGGCTCCTGGGACCGAGCTTGGGTGTCCAAGCTTCTTGAGGATTCACGGCGAAGGCGCAGGTCTGAGGTGGTTTTCTGACCCACGTGAGTGGTTCTTCTTTCCACTGTGAGAAGGACATGGAGGTGGCACCCTGTGCCCAGGACATGCTTCCAGAAGATTTTTCTTCCAATAGCTAAATAACACCCCAGGAATGAATGGAAACAAAGGAATGAAGACTCAGGGAGAAGACGGAAACAGAAAAACGGTGGATGAGTGCGCACCGCCGCAGGAGGACTGCCTGCCCCGCGGCGACCTGATGGTGCACGTGGACTGGCGCTGACTGACGTCCAGGGAGCCTCAGGCCGCAGAGCTGAGGTCGCCTGCATGTTCTTCCCCACGTCCATCCTGTCCTTACTTGCAGTGCTTTGCACGACCCTGTTCTGTGATGCATCTTGCAGAGAAGTTTCCACAAATTGTGCAACAAATTTAAAAAAAATGAAAAGGAAGCTGACATATCCATGTCCTCCCGGTCCAACACAGCGGTGAACAGAGGTTTATTCAGAGATGTCCCTAATCTCCACTTTGAAAGGAGCGCCAACTGAGGAAACGCTCTCTTTTTCTTTCGTTTCCTGTGGACAGGGACCCATGGCACAAGCACAAACAAGATGTCCTTCCATTTCGGGGTTGGTTTTTTCTTTTTAAAATATTTATTTTAAAATTTATTTTTCAGTTACAAGTGATGCACCTGTAACTGATCTCACTTATATGTGGACTCTAAAATAAAAATCCAAAAGCAAACAAAAAGAAACAAACTCCTAGATACAGAGAACAAACTCATGGTCATCAGATGGGAGGGGTTTTGGGGGGATGGATGAGAAAGGGGAAAGGATTAAGAGGTACAAACTCCCAGTTATAAAAATAGTCATGGGGATGTAAAGTACAGTATAGGACGTATAGCCAATAATATTGTAGTAACTATGTATGGTGTCAAGTGGGTACTAGACTTTTGGGGGGAGGCTGTCACTTTGTAAGGTATGTAAATGTCTAATCACTATGCTGTATGTATACCATTTTGGTTTTTTATAAAGGTATCACATGGAAATTGTTCTTGTCATGAGTTATCTAAACTAGGCACCTGGTATCTAGATATTTATGCAAGAGCTAGCATAATTTTTACCCCACTGTACCTCCCAAGTTATAAAATTAGTAAGTGTTCTAATTTCTAGTGTGTTCAGCTGGAGAAATTTAATTGTATTTTTTTTTCTAAATGTCTTAACCTTCCAAGTGTTCGGCTCTCCCTTGAAAAGTGTCCATCTGCAGAGCAGAGGGCCTTGTGGTACTGACAGCTGGCCACGGCTGAGACTGTGCCTAGCTGCCTGACCAGGCCGTGCCCAGATAATTATTCTGTGCCATCTCCCTGGGAGTTCACCCCAAATTACATTTCTCTACCCACTAAGCTTTTAGTAACTGTCTCTGGCCTCCCAATTTTTAATGCAGCTACTTCAAACCATCATAATCTTTGCAAGTCATTTGTAATGTATTTATAGGAAACCATCACTCCATAGCATTCCGAATTTCCTGCTTAGGATGAAATGGCAAAAGTCATTAAACATTAGCAGTAATAGTATTTGCACTGTAATAAAGTGTTAATTACTTCCACATGCTAATAGAGTGGGGGGAGGGAGTTTTTGCTATTGTTACTCTGCCTAAAATAATTTCCATGTGATAATTTTCCAGGATATCAAAAACTGAATAATTATGCACTAATTAAGAAAGTGGGGCCTGCTCTAGGAGTTAAGACTGCATTAATTTTAATGTTTTTACAGTCCTTTAATTGGGGAAAGGGCTGTAAATTGGGAGCTGACGCACCGTTCCTCCTTAAGGAGGCCTGCCTTTGCAATCTGCCTCCTATATATGGCAACCCAAGGTCAACACAAGTTTGCAAAATCCCTCTGCTCTTCATACGAAATGTATTGGTGGTGAAGCGTGCATCGATCACTCTGACAAGCATTTAACTCTCCAAGAGCACATGCTCTCGCTTCTTAAATTATTAATTGCATTAAATATATTTTCATATTGTGGACGGTTTGCTACAAACTGTTCTCTGGTAGGGAGGTGCTGTCCTTTGCCGCGGGGACCCCTCACCTTCTGTTGCTGCAGAGGACTCGGTTGGTAAAGTGTGGCAAGGACCGTGTCTGCCAAATCAGGGTTGGCCAAGGAAGTGACCTTGATGATCGGGGTGCTCTTTTCATTGTGGTGGCTAAGTTGCTTCGTTACCTGTTTCCTCTTCCTTGGCTGCTCCGCTACCTGAAGCCCAGTGCTCAGGTGAGGGAGGCTGTGCCGTTCCCCTCGGACCCTCCACAGGGACCTTCACTTGAGGCTGCAGCAGTAGTGGCTTCTGCCCCGTTGGCATTGGGTCAAGAGGGTGGCAGAGAGCCCTAGGCATTCAGAAGAGGGCCTGGTTTGTGACTAAAAGCAGGATTCGGAGCATCATCCTGACGCTTGTGGAGCCCTAATATGTCCTCTCATGCAGCCACTTATTTGCTGAGCAGCTCTGTTGGGTTAGACACGACAGCGGGATGAAATCCAAACCTCTCCTTGCATCTCAGTTGGGTTAAGCAGGGAGATCAGCCTGCCATTGCAGAGAGCTGACTGCTCAGCGCACATGCAGCTCTGAAACCAGGAGTATCTAAACCGCGTAAGAGTCAGGGCCTGGGCTAGTGTGGGGGGTGCTGCAGGCGTGAGGAGCGGGAAACCCGGCGTCCTGACAGGGACACAGGGGAGCAGTGCATGGGCAGAGAGGAGCAGGCTGGTGAGGGGACTGCATTCGCTGGCCACGACCCTCACACAGGTTGGGGGTGCTTGCAGGTATGCCTTGTACTTTCAGGACACATCTTTTGACCCCAAGGGGCTGTGTTTTGCCTGTTGAAAGCACCTTTGTTTTCAGGCTTCCTTTTGATCTATGAAGTCCAAGAAAGTGACAATGACTAGTCTAGGTTTGTGCTTCTCTCTTATCATTAACTTGGGACGTTCGTGTGTTGAGATGCACGTCCTCTGTCCTCTGTGGATTCTGAGATGGGACATCATTGAAATACGACTTTATCTACGCATTCCTAGAATGCAGAAGAATTTGACATGGAATTTGTTGGGTTTGGGGGGGCAGGGTGGACACTGATCAGCACTTTGGTCTTACAGTTAAGGGTCAGCCCAGGGGCATGTCCTGACACGTGTTGGAGCAGGCTGTGGAGGGCTGAGGAGGCGGCGGTCAGGCCTCCTCACTAACGCAGTTGGTTTGCCCCGAGCTGGTCAGCACGGAGGCAGCGACAGGGGTCCGATTACGGAGCTGTTTTGGAAATCGAGCCAACTAGGTTTTGGTTGTTGTTGCTTGGGCATGGAGAGTGAGGAGGAGGCAGGAGGAAAGGGGTTCGTGGTTACTAGGTGGAAGGGTCGTTTCCACTTGCTGAGATGAAGGAAATACTAGGGTATGGCTGGAGGAGGGGAAGCAGACGCTTAGCTTTGTGTGTGTTGAGTTTAAAATGCTTCTTGGACAAATACAGGAAGTAGAGATGTCTAATAAACTGTTGGTTATTGAGTCTGCAGCTCCCGGGACAGAGTGAGGTCAGAGGTCAGCCGGTCTGCTGCCCTAATTCTTCACGATGGAGTCAGCCTCCCTCTCACACTTACGGCCATTTTCGAGGACCCTTTCACATGCTGTGCTCTTCTGAGCATCTCATCTTGGAATGGCTGAAAATGAATAGCTGAGTGTAAAATAAAATACTTCCTCTAAAATTTGAATTTCAGGTTTAGATTAAGGCAAAAATAGAAAATGTGATTAAGCAGATAACTGTACTTGCCTGTTGAATGGGCTGGATCAGACATCTGCCTGTACACAGTTGATATGGATACGTTTTCAACATCTGGATAATGATAGCCTCTCCAGCACCTGTAACTGCTTCCCTCGCCGATTGCCAAGGATGCTCATTACCTGGTGTGCTCATTTTGATGCTTATAAACCTCCTTCTGGATAAGAAGTTCTGAGGAGACAGCGATCAGGTGACAGGAACTACTATTGTATTGCTTCCAATATCTGGTCCTGTGCCCAGCAAATAATGTGTAATAAATGGTTGGTTGGTTGGTTGAGTAAATGAATGAGTCAATGAATATAGTAATAAGAATCTAAATGAAGACTGTGCTTCCTCATAGAAGGAGAAAGATAGGTGTATGGCTTTTATTATGCCCAACAAAGAAACCCACTGAGAACCCAGGGCTATTTTGTTTCTAGAATCAATGGAAAGAAAGAGTCAAGTGAATGAGTGAAAGTGAGGATGTGGTTTGGGGATCGACGCCCTGGTCTCTGAATGGACAGTTGATCTGAAAGATATTTTATTAGTTTTAATGCCTGGATTTAGAGTAGGAGAGAGAAAGAGAGAGCAAGAGAGAGTGAGAGGAAAGGGAGGGGGAGAGAGGCATGACCACTGCGAAATCATCTCTAAAGGGCAAACAGTGATGCCTGAGCAGTGCCCTCTCGCACACCCCATCTCTAACTGGGTTCACCAGTGACCGTTGATGTCATTAAGGCCCCTGTGGTGCATAGACCTGCCTGAGGGGCAGTCCTTGTTTCTGACACTGTCACACCTGACCATGCGTCTGTCTGTATTAGTAACAGTGAAACACCCCTAAACCCACCACAGACTGGAGACCTGGAGCTTTGGACCCGTGATGAGCCCCGAGCCCCATGTGCCTTCCTGTCCTTCGTGGGCAGTTTCCCGTGGTCCAGGCTTAGGTACTAATACAGTCTCTTTGAGCCTCCAAGGGCCCAGTTTGCATGGGGATATACTGAACTCACTCATACATCCCACCTCATGCTTCCTGTCTCCTGATGCCGTACTTTCTTGGATTATATGTTTACTCTTCCCTGGATTTTAAAAAAGTCATTTATTTCAAGAATGAGAATTCCACTGTGCCCTAGATTGTTAAGTTTGCATTTTTCAAGGCAGAAAGGGGATTCAGCCACGGGGCTCCCACAACAAGTGTCACAAATGCATGTGTTGTTGGAAGTGCAGATGGGCAGGTTCTTGTCCCATCCATGTGCCACTGCAGTGACTGAATTGTCATCTCTGTACTGAAGTGATAACAGCAGCAGCAGGGCACTCCTGCAGATGGGTCTGTCCTCTGCTGCCTGCTGGGGCACTGGCTGCATTCCCTGTCACCCGTGACTTGGCCATCAGCGCTTCCTCTAGGAGGACGAATCCAGCTGCAGGTGGTAGCAGGGATGAGAGTGCTAGAGGCGCAGAAGTGAATACTACTTAGAAGTGAATATGAAACAAGTGAATATTAAATGGAAGTGAATGTTAAATGGAACTGAGTATTAAATAGAAGTGAGTATTACATGAGGAGAAGAGATCTTTTAGAAACAGGAAGCGTGCGCATCATGGCGACTGTGTCTTCCTCAAACCCGGGTCAGGAGCTCTTCGTGCTCTGTGTTATGTTTTCCTCCTGGAAGCCTACTTGTTACTTTGGTTCTCAAGGCAATCCAAAAAGGGAGAATGGGGAGCAGCACTGGCTTCCGAGTGGGAAGGCTTAACCTTGACCTCGGCAGAACAAGGAGGACATGGTCCACACCGGGGCTGCCCAGCAGCCCTTCCCTGTTGGCCAGTGAGGGCGCGGCACCTGCAGGGGACTCCCATCTCTTGCTCCAAGTGCAGCTTGGCCTCTGGCTTCTGCATTTGTCTGTGTATCAGCAACACTGAGCAGTTGTAATGGCTGATTTCAGCCAGGGGAGTTCTTTTTGAAATTTGAAAGATTCAGTGTAAGTGCCTGAGAGCAGCATTTTCTGGAATTCTATGATCGTCTTTGATAAGCATCCTTTGTTGTCTGTCATGCCAGTGTGAAAAGAAATGTCAATGCTGAAATGTCCCAGCAAATTTTACTGAGTGCTACTAGATGGTAGGCCCTGGGAAACAAAGGCTGACTAGATCCATTCTGCCACCCAACGCTCGCACGCTGGTGATGGAGACAGATTCCTACACAGACAAGGAAACATGGCTGCTGGTGGCACAGCAGTGGTGTCTCCAGGATGCTATGGGTACATTCATTCTGCCTAGAGAGAGAGAGATAAATGGAGTCCCAGGTGGAACCATGTCTGCCAATCAGGGATTCCAGTGTTGTTAGAATGGGACTGACGTCTGCTCCATTCCAGACTTGGTGTTTGTAACTTTAAGGTCTCAATTTCTTTATCCTTTAAATGAAGCAGGCGTGCTACCCAATGTCCAAGGTTGCTTTCAGGCGTAGCTTCCTGTGTGTCTTTAGAGCCACTAGCTCACTGCCTCCCACCCTCATGACCTCTAAATATCCTCAAAACGAAAGAGGATCTGTTGTGTGCTAGACATGTGTGTGGAGCGTTGTCACTTGTGTTTGCCTTGACAGCCTCCAAACCTGAAAACAGATGGGATCATGGGACCCCGGAAAACATGGGCCGATCCTGCCTTGGGAGAAAGTGCTGTCCTGGTAGGGGTGCAGTGGTGGCTGCAAACACCATCTCTGCTTCCAGAAATGGTCAGTGACTTTGATTCACTGCACAAACCAGTCACCCTGGCCAACAGCCAGTCAGCATCCTCAGGCAGCGCGGACTTGAAGATGCCAGCAGGGCAGGGCACCGAAGACTCCTTGGATCTGTGCCCACCCTGGTTAGTGAGAAGCAGCCGGGAGCACCTGGGGCCCCCATTGGCAGGGCTCATGAATGCCTTTTTAAGAAAAGGCAAGCTGCCAACCACAATGAAATATGCAATTGTCCATCTGTTGCTCAAATTAAAAAAAATTTTTTTCCTTTCATTGCCAAGAATGTCTCTAACTACTGTCCAGTGATCTAACCTCCCATTGTGAGGGGGAGGGGATTAAATAGGTTATTATCATTTTGAGGGAGCCGTTGGATTTGGGGGCAAGGGCTTTCACGGATATGAAGGTGAAAGAGGTAGGATTCTAGATGGA
>NW_017731435.1:2776921-2786651 GCF_001890085.2 Hipposideros armiger
AGAGAGAGAGACAGAGAGACAGAATACTATACATATATCTTATGTTTTATAAGTTACATTCGGTATTTGCTAGTCTCAAAAACGAATTGGGAAGTGTTTGCTTTCTTCCTACTCTTTAAGGGAGTTTGTGTTAAGCTGATATTATTTCTTTTCTAAATGTTTGGAAGAACTCAACAGTAAAGTCATCTAGGTCCTGACTTATTTTTGTGGGAAGGTTTTTAATGAAGAATTCAATTTCGGTTATTGATACAGGGCTATTCTGATTTTCTATTTCTGCTTGTGTCAGTTTGGCAGGTTGTGTTTTGAAAGGAATTTGTCCACTCTGTCTATATTTTCTAACTCACTTGATCAGTCCTCAGTCTGCTTTGTGAATTTTTCTTCATACAGCTGACCCTAAATGTTGGTCATTTCTCAAGGTCCTTTCTTGGCCCCCTTTTCATATTTCTCTCCAAGTGACCCTGAGTGATCGTATATATTACCATAAATCTGAGCTCCCACTAGCACCTTTCAAATTGATATAAGTTGTACACACATACTTCCAACTGCCTTGTGGATGTCTCCATAAGCTTGTCCCCTAGGCAAGCAAAAGTCTACATTACCAAAAATTAACTTATATTCTCCTTCCCCACTGCCAACCTGGCCTTCTCCCAGACCTCTGTAGTTGGTAAATGACATCACTCTTAACCCAGTTACCTGAGTGGAAACCTCATCCCAAGCCTTTGCCTGTTCTTCACTCCTGATAGTTTTTTGGTCAAACTGCTAACCAGCCTCCAGACTGGACCAATTCCTTTGTTTTACCTTTTCTAGTCATGGTCCCCTATGGCTGATGTGAGCTTTCTGCTTCATCAATATTGTTCTTTCCCCAGAGGTGCAGTATACCCTCCCTCACCTCGCTCCTAAGGCCTTTCCTGATATGGCCCTGCCTCTCCTCACGACCCCCTGCATGGCCCCACACTGCATCCTCTTGGCATCAGAAGTCCTGCGAGCTCCCCCAGCCCCGCACTTCCACACGTGGTGCCCACCCCATCCGGAAGGCTCACCTCCTTGCCCAGGAATTCCTCCTTGTCTTTTCCAAGCCTCAGCTCAGGCTTTGCCTCGTCCGTAAATTCCCTTGGTCTCAGAACTATGTGGATGTCTTCTTTACATGTGCTCCCACACAGCTTATCCATTTCTCTGTCTTGGCACACACAAATTACTATTTTTTAAAAAAAACACGCTGTCTGTGTTCTCTTCTACCTCCCAAGTCAAAAGCTCTATCTTCTCAGTGTTCTCATACTCTCAATATACAGGTTCATATTGGGTACTTGAGATTCCTTTGAAAAGACATTCGTATTGAAAGAATAAAAACAACTGTTAAAAAGTGTTATTACTGGAGTTACTTCACTCTTATTTTTTATGGACCAACGAACGCATTTGGGAACATACTGGGAGTGCCAAAAAAGTGTATACACATGACTTGTATTCATCTTTTCTTATTGGTATATATTGAGCATTACAATTTTAACACAGTTTTCCTTTCTTACAATGTGAGTACGTTTTTTTTTTTTTGACACCCTCTGTAGTTGGTAACACATTGAAGACAGGAATTTATTTCTGTTTCCATTTAAGTTTCCTTATTTCAACAAATATTTTGTTGCACACCCATTACATGCTATGGCTTTTTTCATTGACTCGCAGTGTATCTCGGTGTCTTCTCACGTCGTATTTTATAGCCACATTAAGACTAATAGTCTCTATTTCATAGACTAGAAATATCAAACAAATGATTTATATTTAACCAACGTCCTCAACCAGGAAGTAGTAGATTTAAAAATAGACCACAAGCTATTTCAGCTTGCTCTTATAATTTTTGTTCTTTTCAATGATTCTGGTTAGAAGTCTTAATACTTAAATTGATTAATTAAAATGATAGCAAACGACAGCTCAGCTCTGCAAATTTCTTTAGCTTGGTTTACCGTCGATAACAGCGTCTCACTTTGACAGTAATCGTGGTGGCTGTTTAATGAGTGTCTGCCGCTGTACTGGATGTTTGTATCAGCATCTGTGTCTGTAATCTAGTTTACTGCCTTCAGCCTTTGAATAGTAGATATTTTTGTCCCCATCTTGACAATGGCATACTAAGACTCTAAGAGGTTAAGTGAGTGGCCCCAGGCTGCCTAGACTGGGAGGGGCAGAGCAAGAGGTCACCCCTAGATCTGCTTTGCCCCAAGGCCATGGGCTTTCCTTGGGTGACATTCCCCTATTCATCCGTTCATTCCGGAGGGCACAGTCTGGTCCCTGCTCCACGCAGCTGTGGCCGCCACATTTCCTTATGTTAAGTGGCGGCTCCTGCAAATCCGAGGCAGTAAGCAGTGAGGATGCCTGTGTGTGTTTGGTTTCGATGGTACTGGAGCAAGGAGAGGAGAGAGGTCCCACTGCTTGTTCTGACGGATAATCTCCCTGGGGCTGCGGACATCAGTATGAATTCTGTTGCATCTCGGGCTGGCTTGGAATCTGTCAGTAATGCGGTGTTATGGTTTCGACTTGAAGATTTACCTGGATGAATGATGCTACTCTTCAGTGGTTAAAGTAATTTCTCTCCAACAGAGACAGCTTTTTTTTTCTTTCCTTTTTTTTAATGGGTAGTGGCTTTTTCTTCCTGAAGCAGCTCCACTGTGGAGTGAAGCAGGCGTCATCTGTCCCTCACTAATGGGAAAACCTACACCAGAGACCATGGCTAGAGCTCCCAGCTCTCAGCCCCCACAATGAGGAGAGCGCAGAGCTCACATGGGTAGGAGGTTCTCCCATGTGTGTTCTTTGGGGTGGCTGAAGAGTGAGAACCCCAGGACAGGAGTGAAAGTTGTCAGGTGGAAGGAGTGTCCCCGTGCCCCACGATGACAGGTGACTTACGTGCAGCAGGAGAAGCCAGGATTGCCTTTCTGTAAATGGAAGGACACTGCCCCTGGGGGAAGGAGACTCGCCGTCCGCAGAGCAGGAATTGCCGCAGAGGACACTCCCCCGCTGTCTCGGCCCTTCCAAGGCCATCTGCCCTCCTCGCTAAGCCGCTTAGAAGGAAGAATTACTCTTGCTCCCTTCTCGGGAAAGTGTCTTTTCCAAGGTAGATTTTTATTTGTCCAGTCGCACCCTGAGTGCTAATCCTTTAATGTAAAGAATTATTAGGATGAGTGGTGAGGATAAAATGGGATTAAGAAAGAAGGCTCATGACTTAATTATTAACAGTAAAACTATGAATAGAATCGATAAGACCACGCATAGAATAATGAAGGTAAAAGCACGGACACCTCTGCCAAGACAGGGCTTCACCTTGAATAGCAGCTGTTACCTGTCTACGCGAGATAGAAAACCCCTTCTTTATAAACACGTCATAATGGTCATGGAAATGCAACCATATGTTTCAGGCTAAGAAATGCACTTTCTTAGTTTATGGGGGAAAAACCATGTGTGCGTTGAGTGGGGAGGACGTAGCAGGTTCGCTGCAGGACTCGGGTTTCGGAACAGAACTTGCTTTTCACCGTCTATTTTAATAACCTTTCCATTCCAAGCAATTTCTGACACCAGAAAAGGTCAGGTGTGACAGCAGTGTCTTGGAAAAAGTCAGGGTTTCAGCGGCAGAGCGGGAGGAGCTAACTCACGGAAACCCGGACCAAAGCGTGGCCACTGAACCCGCTGCTTCGTGAACTTGGCACCAGGTGGTGGGCGTCCAAACTCCAGGCCTTACAAAGTGGAGGGCTGTTCCCAGCATCAGATGAGGGATTCGAGTGAACGCCCAGATCCAGGGTGGTCACATGGTCACCCACGTCAGAGTAACCGCTGTCATCTTGAATGAGAAGCACACGTAGCTCAGGCATGTGGTGAGACAGTTGTCACAAAGAGTGGCAGCAGACGTGGTCAGGGAGGCCCCCGCTGAGAGCTAGGCACTTTCAGGCCTGGCTTTACCCCTCCAATTGTCGGTGTCATTTTAGGCTTAACTCCCTAGGTCTCATTTTCCTCACTGGTACATTGGAGGGGCTTGGACTAGATAATCACTTTTGCTGCTTTAATATAATACAGTTCATTGATTTTTTTTTTGAATTTACACCTCACCTAATAATAGCAGCATTTGGCATGTTTAGTGGAAATGAATAAAAAGGCTTTTAAAAATAGGCACCGCTAGGGTAGTTTGTAATAATTGAGGCTATTATAGGTAGAAATGAGTCACACAGAAGAAGGGTTTTGGGGTATTTTTCACTTAACAAATGAGAAATATCTTTTTCTAAAATTGTCGCTGGGGGGTTCAGTAATTAAATTTTAGTGATCGCCAGTTTTATGTGATAACAGATCCAGTTTCCTATTCAGAAGCAAGTTAGTCACTTCGGTGCTTCTAAAGTGTGTGACGGAATGACCAAACGCAGTGCCTAGGAATTCCTTATGGTCACTCAGCATCGAACCCCTCCAGTGGGCAAAGGGCGCAAGACGTGGATACAATGCTGGGACAATTCCTGTCAGGACTGGATGTGGTAAAAGCATAACTGGAAAATCACAAAAGAATTCAAGCGACGAAGTAACATAAACAAATGTAGTAATTCACCACCTAACATACCCATGGAAATGCAGGAAATGAGAAATGGCCGGGTTGATGGTGTTTCGTAGATGTGATCATGCCGGGGGCTGGCCAGGGCACTGTTTCGGGTTGAATTGTGTGCCCCCTTAGAAGAGACATGCTGAAGTCTCAATCTCTAGTACCTCAAAATGCAACCTTATTTGGCAATAGGGTCTGTCCAGAGGTCATCAAGTGAAAATGAGGTTATTAGGGTGGGCGCCAATCCAATCTATGAAAAGGGGAAATTTGGCCACAGAGACGGGCACACAGAGGGGGAAGACGGACATGGAAACACAGGGGGAGGAGATGGCCATGTGGCAGGAGCAATGCACTAAAGCAAGGACCGCCCAGGACTGCCCGCAAAGCCCAGCAGCTGCGAGAGCCAAGAGCGAGCTCTCGCCGAGCGCTGTCAGGGAGAGCAGAGCCCGGCCAGCTTGCCGCTCCTGGACGTCTAGTCTCCAGAACTGTGAGGCATCCACGCTGTTCTGAGCCACCGTGTGCTGTACTTTTTATGGCCGCCCCAGGAAACCGCTGCAGGTGTGATGATAATACAAATCCCTGCCTTACTGTCAAAGACATGAAGTGATTTTTCCTTTCTGGAGGGCAGTTTGTCAATGCTTATCAAGAATCTTAAAGGAGATGATTTAGAGGAAATATTCTGATTTCTGTATAATAATGGCCATGAGATATGTGGAGTAACAGGAACAGAAGCACTAGAGACCCAAAGGATGAGTAAGTCGGAATTAGCTGAGTGAAGGGGAGGGAGAGGAGGTAGGCAGAGGGGTTTCCATGGTTGAAGGGACAGCTGGAGCAATGACTCTGATGTCAGAAGAAGCTTATTATGCCTCGAAGAAGGTTCCTGAAGCCGGTGTGCAGGAGAGTGGAGGGTGGCGGCTGAGAAAGGGCTAGAGAAGAGAGCTGATGGGTCATGTAGGGTCACCAGGGCTGCCTTCTGGGGTCGGGGTTTTGTAGTAACTTTATTCTGACCCCTTGGAAGGGTTTTATGCAAGGAAGTGATAACATCTTCTCCACGCTTCCATTTAAGAAGCATCCTTCTGCTTAATGTCCGGAGAGCGAGTAGCAGGGGCCATAGCCAGGTGGGTTAGCAGTTAAGAGGCCCCTGCAGGAATTCGGGGGAGGCGATGGTGGCCGGACTAGTGTTCGGGCAGTGGACAGAGGTCTGGATCCACTCAAGATGTGTGTTTGTTAGAGAGCCCACAACTCCCGCTCGTGATTTGGATCTGAGCGCCTGAGTGCCAGGAGGTATCAAGGAAGACTCCTTGGTTTTCAGCAGAGAAACTGAGTGGATCCTGTTATACCTGGCGAGGGGATAGCTGAGGTAGGAGTGCAGAGGGCGAGTGAATGGTAGGAGGCGCCAAAGGCCTGTTTTGCACGTGCTAAATTTAGGTTGAGACAGCCAGGGAGAGATCTCAAATAAAAGATAAGCACAGACTGGGAGGAAAATGCGGGCGTCATTATACAGAGGTGGCATTTAAAACGGAGGAAATGGGGAGGAGCAGAGACAAAGGGAAGATGGAACGGGGGCTACGTGATGTCACCGTGCTTCCCAGTAGGGCTATTTTGAGAGTCTGACTGATCATGATTCAAACTACATCAGCTCTAAGGTCACTAAACCTTTGAACCCAGATGGTGACATCCATTGTTCACTGTACTAGCTCCGCCATGTGGAGGGGTCACTTCTGTGTGGGATGCCATGTTGGAGAAAGGAGTCGCTTCCACTGGAATGTGCACAGGGGGCATGGACTGCATGTGAAAGACTGGGAAGGCCAACCACATCAGGAGCTCGCCTAGGGGTCCAGAGCGTGAGGTTTGGAGGAGGGCCTTGATGGTTGTTCTCAGGTACCTGCCCATGTCACTATGCCTGTAGCAGTGTCCTGGGGCGGCCGAAACGAGGGCTACAGGCTGGGTGGCTTAGAACAATAGGAATTTATTACCTCACAGTCGTAGAGGCCAAAAGTCCCAAATCAAGGCCTCTGGTCCCATGAGCTGAAGGGGGAAGTCTCAGAAGGCATTTGTTTACTCCAATAAGAAGAAGAATTCTCCCTCTTCCTGCTGCACTAGCCAATGGCCATCTATTAGGCACTTAATATGTCCCAGCCACCCCACTAGGCGTTTCCTGTCCCTTCATCCGTTTATTGGTGTTACCACTAGACTGGACCGCTTTGCCAACTAGTAAGGACCTTAGTGGCAGGTTAGATTCCACAGGTCTTTTTGTCTGAAAGACATGATTTTTTTTTTCCATGTAAAAATAAGGATTGTGAGGTCAAATACATTTGGAACATGATGAGTTAAATATCTTGAAAGAAGTTTTTTTTTTTTAACCAAGGGATTCTCAGAGCCTTCAATATGCTAATGAGCACTGTGTCTCAGAAGGAAAGATAATATGCTTTCCCAAATTATTTGATTTCCTCCCCCCCCCCAAGCACCCTATGCAATGCTCGTTCTAAGGAGCACAGAATGGGGACTGTCATTGGCGTTCTCGTGGCTGTGTTCCCATCAGCCCTGTTACCTTTCTGGAGCTAGCCTTACCTCCGCTGGCAGAGGAGTTGTTTTGAACTATAAGAGAAACGTCAAGAGTCCAGCAGACAAGGCGGCATGTTGAGGCTTCGATGGTAAGAAGGTTGTTCTATGACTGCGTGATTCCAGGGATTTCCAACATCAGATGATGGTGTCTGTACAAAACCTGACCCTAGTAGCCTGATCGCAGCCTTGTACATGGGATCTCTTCAGGGTGGAGCTGGTGTCGCTCGAGCCTCTTCCATTGTTGATGGGTAGAGTAGGAAGCCTCAGGAAACGCCAGCTTGGTGCACACTCCCTTTCATTTCAACAGGACGTTGTTGTTGGTTGTAAGAAGGCAGTGCCCTCTTTTCTGAGGATCTGAGCAAATGACCTACGCCTCCCCTTCTCCTGTTGAGACAAACAGTATTTGGTGCCCTGGGGGTAAATAGAGGGAAAATGACCAGAGACAGATTCTGTAAAGACTAACAGGCATTTTTCAGAGTTTCTTTCTTTTCTTTTTTTGTCTTTTTTCTGCTCCAATATCTCTTTTGCTGTTGCATTAATTAGAAATTTAGGTAAATGACATGAATGCCCCAATTTTTTATATCTGCCAGGAGAACAATTAGGCCATTAGAAGTAACAAATGGTCCGGACTCATGTTGCCTGTTGAAAATTTTCAAGCTACATTATTTCTGACAAGAAAAAAACAAATAATAGTTGTTTTGGCCAATTTTTACCATAAGCAATGTCAGCTTTAGCAGATGCAGCCGAGCCCTGGCTTTCTGTCTGTTGTCATGCCTCATTAAAGTGTGCTGACTCTGGTGGGTTCCCACTCCTGTAGGTAAACAGTTATTTACATGAACTGCGACATTTTTCTTTGGTGACAATTTCTAATTGTTCAGGCAACCAAGGGTGATATATTAAACACTTGGAGAAAGGCTTCACCTGTGAAACAAATTACTTTAAATTAACTATCCTTTCAAAAGAAAGGCAAAATTTCAAGATGGACAAATTAGAGCCTTCCCAGGCACATATGGTAAGTGTTTCAAACACGTCCCCACTGGTCCCCACTCCAGAGAACAATTCTTCATGATGGAGTGGAAGACTTCCTGGCTCATTTGGGGGTCCTTTCCATGCCAGCATTTGCCCACAATGTGCTCAGAAGGGATCCTGCTAGGGCTCGATGCCCGCTGCTCCCTCAGCATTGCGGCTTCACTAACTTCCCCGCGTCTGCTTCTGGAGTTTAACTCTTTCTGGGGCATTGTCGATACAAGGCTCTCCCTACAAAAATCTTCCATTCGTTGCCACCCATTACACAGGGTTTCTGGTAACTTACATGGCCACCGAGTATCTGTGACAGCCCGTCAATGACCACGCCCACGTATCTTCCATGCTGGGAAGGTGGCTATCTCAGTCCTGGGCAGGGGCAGCATAGGGCAGTGTGAAATTCATCACCAACACAGAATTCTGGGACAGTCACTCGGCTTGGGGTATGGGGCGAGGTGCGCTGAGAGTAGCACAATCAAAATCAAGGTCAAATCCCTTCTGTGCTGGGGGTGATAGTGTCCCTCCAGATTTCATGTCCTTCCTGGAACCTCAGAACACGACCTTATTTGGGAGTAGTGTCACTTCTGATGTCATTAGTTAAGATGAGATCATAATGCAGCACAAGTACAGTGGGTTTTTAATCCAGTATGGCTGGTATCAGGCACACAGACAGACACAGGAGACGCGGCTGTGAAAAGGTGAAGACAGACAGGAGTGATGCGTCTGTAAGCCCAGGAGCCTCAAGGACTGCCAGCAGCCACCAGCAGCTGCGAGAGGGCTGGGGACAGGTTCTGTCCTCTAGAAGGAGCCAAGCCTGCCAACACCTTGACCTCAGACTTCTGGCTTTCTCTGTTGTTCAAAGGCACCCAGTTTACGTTACTTTGTTATACAGGCCCTAGGCAACTAATCCACTTGCTTGACACAGGAAGCATTCAGTTGAGTGTATCCAGAAAGAAAATGGTAAGTTCCAATGGATTTTTGGTTCTTCCAAATCCATCCTTCCCACATGTTAAGTGTCACTATTTAACATCCTTCTGTGTAGCATTATTTGAATGCATTTTTTAAAAAAGTCCTATATAGAGCAAACATCTAAAACATGCAAGTTTTACTCTAAAAAAAGGAAAGTATACTTTTACTATGGTGGGGGCAATTTGACAAACACCTATTTGCTGCTGCGCTTTATGAGAAACAAGCAAATAGAGTGATGAGTAAAAAGGGCAGGGGGCTAAGCACATGTTCCTGCTTCCCGTTCATGCTGACTGTACACAACCCCACTCCAGCCCCACTCGCCTCTCCCATGTCGTGGATGAGGCCACGAGGACAGCCGAGCTGGCCGGGAGCTGCTGGCGTCTGCCACTGTCTCTGCCCGTGAAAGCCCACCCCAGGCCGGTCTTATGTCGCTTGAGTTGAAGAGTATGTGCCCTAATTGTTCAGGTTCACATTTCACTCTCAAGCAAAGCAGTGAGCCCTCTCGCTGTGAGTAGGTGAGCGTCTTTGCATCTCTGCCCACTTTGTGTAATGGCGAGAACTAAGTTCAATCTAGTAAGTTCATTCTCATGCTGAACTGGCAGGCTCCTGTTTATC
>NW_017731435.1:2786807-2791596 GCF_001890085.2 Hipposideros armiger
CACCATCTCCATAATGCCATTTTGCCTGGCGAGAGTGGTCCAGCCAGTTCAGCCAAGGGTCTCACCTTTCTTCACACTGCAGTTGGCTCTACTGACCACATAAGAGATGCAGTTTTCTAAAAACCAAACCCTGCACACAAACAGCTGTGAGATTCTGCCCAGTTTGCTTTGAGAACATCAGAACACACCTCTGGGTTTGCACCAGCTCGTACATGGGTAGGGAGGCATCATGCCAGACCCCGGGGAGTTTCTCTAAGGATTTCTGTCCAGTTGAGCAGACAGCAGTGAGTTCTGCTGACATAGCCACTGGGATGATGGTTGGATGGTGACTGGAGATTTCTAAGAGGTTTTTTTCTTTTTTAGTAGATTTATAGCTGAAGTAATAAATCTCTTCTGGTTTGCTGGGATCAGGTGGCTGGGGTGAAATTTACTGCAGGCTCACCTGGCACTCCCACCCGTGGTCTGGAGCTGTGGTTTGTTCCTTTCTGTGGCAGCTGAGTCTAGAGTCGCCCGGAACAGGCCGCCTGGCTTTTCTTTCTTTCTAATGCCTTGCTCTGCATCTCTACACATTCTCCTGTTTTTCTCAAAAAGTCTACTCATTTTTTCTTACATTTGTGTTGGTTATGCATTCTTGGATCAATACACAATTATTCCTTTCGAGGATGTATATACATTTTCCATCTAAATATTTTGGAGCCCAAGTTTTTTCAAAGCCTGTTGAATGACATCTATGAAGTTTTATATATTCTTATTCAAATAATACATTTCTGTGTATATACCTTTTTAAAAAAAATTTATTGGGGTGACAATGGTTAGTAAAGTTACATAGGTTTCAAGTGTACAATTCTATAACACATCATCTATATATCACATTGTGTGTTCACCACCCAGAGTCAGTTCTCCTTCCATCACCATATATTTGACCCCTTTACCCTCATCTACCATCTCCTCTTCCCCCTTACCCTCTGGTAACCAATAAACTACTGTCTGTATCTATGAGTTTTTGTTTCTTTGTTTGTCTTCTTCCTTTGTTGCTTTCAGTTTTATATCCCACATATCAGTGAAATCATATGGTTCTCGACTTTTTCTGTCTGATTTATTTCATTTAGCATAATAATCTCAAGATCTGTCCATGTTGTCGCAAATGGCACTGTTTCATCTTTTCTTACATATCTTTATGGACCTCAAGAACTGAATTGTGTTACTTTTAACAGAGAAGCATTTTAGGGGCTTGAGTCTTACCACTTATTAAGAAATGAGTCTGGGACGTTTTTTATCATCCTGCATGTCTAAACCACATTCAGAGTAAAATAGAATTCATTAAAAATTAAAGTTTTTATTTTTCATAAGAATTTTGTCTGATATGTCTAAGAAAAAAAAAGAAGAAATGGGTGAATTATGGTCAGGCTTTGGACAGACCCTAGGAGTTCACTTCTAATCTGAACATATACCCACCAAGGAAGCAGGATGACTCCGTGTTATAACTGAGCTTTTCTACCTCCTGAAAGTTTGTCTAGTGAAGCTCTAACATGAACTTTCCAGTGTGAAACTATCTAAGGGAGGTACAGTGGGGGAGGCCCCAAGGGCATCCAGGAATATGGGGACCCTGCGATGGAGTTACAGCCCAGCCATTTGGGTGTTTGGATGCTCGGGAGGCGACCCCGCCCACCCACACCTGGGGCTGTTCCAATCCGTCAGGCACTTGCAGAAACTTTGTTTAAAATTTCTCATGTTAGTGACAGCTGTGTCCCCCACTGATGGATTTAACAACAGGATCTGTGTAGCCCATTTGCTCCTGTGTCACTAATGCCCATCCACCTGTGTGTCACAGCCAGGAGCCTGGAGGGGAGAAGGATCTGGTCATAATCTAGAGGTGGGATTTGAGCCCAAGCATGAATCATTTTGTCCCCGTGTCAAATCCAGTCATTCATAAGCAGTTTCTGCATGCTTCCTAGGTTCCAGGGTACAACAAGGTGACAGATGTTATGGGTTCAATTAAAAGAAGCAACTCGTAACAACCTAAAAAGCTATGTTGAAGACCAAATCCCCAGTATTTGAGAATGTGACCTTATTTAGAAATAAGGTCTATGCAGAAGTGAAAAAGGAGAAAGGAGAAGGAGAAGGAAGGATGAGGGGAAGGAGGGAGAGAGGGAGGGAAAGAGAGGAGGTAAGTGGAAACAGACCAGGAGGCCCGGAGTTGATGACCATGTGACCCTGTCTGCTCTGCCCTCCCCTCCCCCGCTTGTTTCCTCGCTTCCATCTTGGGAGGGGGCAGGTGGAGTAGACAGCCGGAGTCACCCAGTTGTCCTGATTCTAGCTCTGTCCCCTCCATGTGTGAGCTGTGAGTGGGGCTGACTTGATCTTTACGAAGCTGGGAGGTTGCAGTGTGACACTGGGTGGATGAGGTTCTGAACTGAGACTGTTTTTGCAACCAGAGAGAGAGTGCCGGAAATGTCACAGGACCTGGCCAAGGTGTAGCGTGGGGGGCAAGGAAGAAATGGCCTGTAGAGTGACAGGTGGTGGTGGAGAAAAGAAAGATGTCTCTTGAGCTCATCTGGGTGGACCTTATTCTTTAAATTAGTAAGCAACAATAGCATGGAATGTTAGGTACTAATTAGTGACACGTTAAAAAATATATACAGGGAATATGATGAATGAGTAAAATCAAGTGTTGATTCTTTGAAAAGAAAAAGCTTATCCTGTAGTTAGTATGATCAAAATAAAATGCAAGAAACAAATGACCTTCCAAATGTCGACTGTTGAGTTGAGGGAGCATATGTACTACACGCAGAGAAGATAAAAAAACATGGCTGAATATCTTTGATTACATAATGGGTTTCTCGGAATATAAACACAATTAAAATTGACCCAGGGTACAAGAGATAGAAACACCGGAATCAGCCATTTCACCACCTGAAACTAAAACCAAGACATAACTTTTTACCCTCTACCGCCCCCAAATTTAACAATCAGCAATGGGTTAAAAATGTGGTTTCCACTTCCTTCCTTCTGTCAAGCTACAGTTAATTTCTACTCTGTATAAAATATTTCTGAGCATAGAAAGGAAAGGAATCTTCTCAATTCATTTTATAAAATTAGAAGGTTCTTGACATCAAAACTTGTTAACGATATATAAAAAAAACACCTAGAAATCAACTTTACCTATGAAAAGAGGTGTGAAAGTCCTAAATAAAATAGTACCAACCTGAAAGGAACAGTATATTCAGAAATAATGATTAACTCTAACACTTGTCGAGCATGTACTGGGGATGCTCGTATGCACGAATCTCATTTAATCCTCACTGACAGTCTTTTAGGAAGATGAGGGTTTGACGGCTTGAAGAGGTCAAGTAAGTTGCTCATTATCACATAACCAGGAAGTAGTAATAGAGATGAGATTTGAATCTACATTTCTCTGAGTTCAGATTCCAAACTTTTGAGAATGATGCATTCTGACTTCCTAGGATTTGCTGTCTACAAGAGTGAACCATCACAAAGAAATCTGTATGTAACACACTTGGAGGATAGAGGGAAAGGCACATATGATTATCTTGTTTGATGCAGACAAGTTATTTGATAAAATTTAACATTTGTTCTTCATAATGACAACAAGTAGGAAAGGAGTGTTTTCTTTAACAGGAAAACAAGTATTTGTATAAAATCTTCAGTTCTCTGCCCTCCAGGTTTCATTAGCATCACATCTTCTGTGGTGAGGACCGACACAAGATGGCCACTATGGTGCCTATTGTAAAAAGGCTACTTTGTAAGTTTTATTTAAAAGGAATATTAGAAAAGTGACACATAATTACAGGAATGAAGGGGATAAAATTAGCATTGCTTCCAGTCGATGTATTATAACTATTTGTGGAACTTAAAACAATCAACTGAAAACATATTAGAACTACTAAGATAATTTAAGGTAATATTTAATGATTTTATCTAAAACTTTTAACCAATGTGTATAAATGAATAGATTTGTATTTAAAACAACACAACTCAAAAGATATAAAACATATGTTCCAGCAAAAAGAAATTATTTATAATAGCTACAGAAATGTAAAATGTCTGAATAAAATTACAGAATGTTGTGGAAAAGTATTAAGAAATTATAAAACTTTGCCAAGGGAGAAAAAAAAAGATTTAAATGAATATAAAGAATAATGTTCCTGAGAAGATTTACTAGTGCAGATGTCAACTTTCGCCTAATTCATCTACAAATTCAATGAATATCCAATTCTAGTCCCAGTGGGATTTGGGGTGGAACTTAACAAAATGTTGTTAAAGTTCATCTGGAAAAATAAATGGCTGAGAAGAGCCAAGGAAATTTTGAAAAAATAAGAATAATGAGAGAGGACTTGACCTGCTAGATATTAAAATACTAGAGTGATTAGAACATTGTGCTCTCGGTACAGGAATAAATGAACCAATAGAACAGAAAGGAAATTTCAGAAAGAGACATAAATAATTTAGATGTAACAAAAATGACATTTTAGCATAAAAGAAAAGGATGATTCAGTAAATACTTTGGGTCAACTAGTTACGCATTTGGAAAAAGAAAAGTTAGATCTCTACTTTATAATTAGATTAAAAAATAAGTACCAGAAAGATTAGTATTGTAATCTTAGGGATGGATCTACAATTAAAAGCGGAAAAAAAATCTATATAACAGTTTATCCAATCTTTCTGTAACATAGGGTTTTGTAAATGTGCCATCAAATGTAAAAACCAAGGAAGAAAATTATATGGACTTGAACTGATAAAAATGTACTTTCAAGTTAAAAAAATTACA
>NW_017731435.1:2791819-2822902 GCF_001890085.2 Hipposideros armiger
ACACACACACACACACAGGTGTTTTAATTATTTTGTAACCTGGCAGTTCTCAAAACAAACATTCTTGGAGAATGAAATTGGTGGTAAGACTATGAGTCGTCTTTTCATTAGAGCTCTGGTTCGAGTCACACCAGCTGCGGGGGGCCCAAGGCTTGCCTAGCATTTGGTGGCTGGTCAGCGTGGCTCCCCATTAGAAAAGCAGATACACTTCACTATGTTCATCCCAAGAATGCAAATCTCAGCAGCATCTTAACCTCCCAGAGTGGCTGTAAGCAGGGCCCTTGGAAGACGAAGCTCTTCTGTCTGGGAGCTGATCACCTCCGCCACCCAGCCTTCTCCACAGGAAGAGCTGAGTCCCCCTGTAGTTTCTGTTTTGTTGTTAATTTCTTGCCTTATGCGAAGTCTGTGTTGAGTGCTTCATCTTGTTAAGCAACAAAATATTTATGACTGGGAACCTTATTTCATAGGTAATTGCATCATACTTTTTTTTTTTTCTAAAAAACTTTTATTTTATGCCTCTTTGTGAAATAATTAAAAACATCATTTTCGTTTTGATCTTTTGGGGATTAAAACTATATTTAATCATGCAATGTTTTTTTTTATTATTTTTGTTCTTGTGTTACAGCAAATGTGCAGTGGTTTTTATCTCCTCTTTGTACTTGCAATAACATATTATTTGACCATGAATCACTTTAATGGATTGAAACATAAGCATGTGAATTGAAAAATAGATACATTAGTCAAATCAATAAATAAATATGAAAATATATTTCTACAATGAAAAACCATCTTGGCTACTGTGTCCTCCAACTTGGACAGAGAGAGCTGAAATATATGGCCGTAAAATATAGCTTGCCATGTCAACTAGCCAGTGCCTGCAGCCTAAAAGGAATTTTGAGCACTGGCTGAGTAGTATTTCATCAACAAAATCATAAAATAAAGACATTAAAATGAAGGAATGATGGAGTGCTGCAGGCCTTTTGTGAGATCACCCTTCAGTCGGAGGCTGGAGTAGTTTAGTATTAGACATTGCATACTTTTCATATAAATTTGCTTACAAATAGCATGCCTTAACAAGCCGTGTTGCCAGCCTGGCCCTGTAGCAAATATATTTCTACTATTGTCGCTAAACAAACTGTACTTGCACTCTACGGTATAGCTGGCGTGGAAATAAATAATTCATCTCTGGCCTAAAATGTACAACTATTACAATCTTCGCTGGAGTATTTATCTTTGTTAATTAATGACTTCGCATCGGTCTTTTCAGCTATTCAAAAGCCAGCTACCCGATTTTTATGTACTTCTTCTCATGTTCTGCTTTTATTGGATGAAATCCCCTATTAGTCATAATCAATGTTCAATCTCTAATTTCATAAGATAATAAAACGGGCTGCGAGGATTATTAGTAGTTACATTGTGTAACTTATCAGTTATTTGTCAGATGAATGTCGGAATATAATTAACATGCATTATTTTAACGAATACAACTGAGAAAAAAGGATTTTAAGTGACTTGCCTTTCTCAGAAACTAGGTACAAAATACAGCAAGAAGATCCATATTTGCATTTATTTACATATCAGCTTAATTTTTTTTGTTGCACACAGTATCATTTAGAATCTGCAAATTGACACCATTTGATTATATTTTGATCTCACGTTAATGAGACCAAGCAGCACCAATTAAACTTTGTAGGTTCTACTGGATGGAAGAGACCTGATAGAATAGATGTGAGATTAGGCAGGAGAATTCTAGATTTAGGGTTGCATGGTGTTCCACAGCTCTCGCCCTCCACCCTTATTTCCAGTTGTCCCTCCATAAACTGACAACAAGCGTTCGGCACTGGGACCACCTCTGGGAGAGAGGGAGACTGTCCCAAGCACCACCTCTGGGCCCCCGGACTCTCCCGCCCTGCCAGGGTCCTGGTAAAAGGCTGTGTGGCCGGGCACAACGCCTGCTGTGCGTCCAACCCATGGGATGGGGACGTGGGGGGCGGAGCTTTTCAGCGTTTACCCTCCTCTAGTCTCTAGCAGTGTTCCTTTTCTGATCTTGGTCCATCCAAACTGCCACTCACAGCCACCCAGGTAACCAAGCAGGACCCTCAGCTCAGTTTTGATTTATAATGTATTTCTCTTCCCTCCATAGGATTGCGTTGTGACCATTCCCAGGAGCTGGGCTCTGAGAAGCGGAAGCTGAGGGTCAGAGCTCCCATGGTGCTCCTGCCGCCCAGCCTTCGCCCTCCCTGGGCTGTTCGGGAGGCAGGGATGCCCTTCAAAGAGCAGGGTCCCAGGGGTTCTGAGATGGGACCCTGGGGTGCAAGCTTTGAGCTTCAGCTGGCTTCGGGATGGAGCCTTTGGAAGCATGGTGTTGGGGTCCCCTCAGAGGACCTCATGACTACCTGTCTCCCTGCACACATTTCAGCAATTAGACTGAGGGCAGAACCTCTGTAACAAGAGCCAGCCTGGCCCTGGCCTTCTCCCTGTGCCTAGAGCCAGCCCCCTCCCTTCCTCTCCGCCCCCACCCCCAGCGGGGGCAGGAACCACAGCCCAGTCACCGGCCATCTGGCAATCAGTGCAGGACAGATATGCTTTGGGGGTCATCTTACCACTCCAGATTCAACTGTGCCAATTTCAACGTACACTTTTTATGAAACATTTTATTCAGGGCAACTGGTGTGACACTGAATCTGCTCCCCCCCCCACCCCGCTTTCTTCCCTGTATTCTGTGGTTTATTCTCTGTCCAGTTGGTTTTGGTTATGGTGGAGCCCACCCACACGCAGGTTGCAGAGATGGGTGAATAAAAGTCACAAACAATTCAGAGTAATTGTGTGAAACCTTTGTACAACATCTGCAAATGCCAGGGACGTGTTTATGGAATATACTGGCATATGCTTTGGAACCAATAATTTAAACTTCTTTTTCTTTTCAACTGATTTGTGTGTGTGTGTGTGTGTGGGGGGGATTATACAGGAATGCATCCGAATAAATATTATTTTTGAATCACAGATATGTTAGCACTATTTAAATGCCAATTGGGGAATAATGTATGCACATAAACATTTAAAATAATGCCAGTAAAAATTATAGTGACTCATTGTACAGACCACCCTGTGCCAGCGAGCTCGGGCTGAGTCTGAGCACAGAGCTATTTCTGGATGAACCTCAGGCTTCATTTAATAAATATATCAGCCTCAACATACTGCTGTCATTAAAGTTGCTAATAAAGGTGATTTCGTTTTTAATGCAGTAAATTGTTTATTGTACTGATGCCGTGTTCTTCTTAGAGGAAATCTTAGGGTCATTTCTTATACAAAGCACCTTCCGTTTACAGAAAAGCCAGACTTACAGCTTCAGCTGTATTTCTTATGTCTGTGTCCTCATTCCCTGAGTGTGAAAACTTTATTGCTCATTATCTACTGGGCTGTGATGAAGTGACAGATGATTTATTGGGAGCCAAAAACTGTGTTTCAACGGTGAACATTTTTATCCTTTTGTGTAGCAGTCCTGCCAGCCTCCCCTCACTGCCGAGGCAACAAATAAAGAAAATTTGCCGCTGGAGGGGTCGGCACTCTCCCTCATAAAGGCCCACATTTCAGATCGCACTCTGGTCCTAATTTGATTCAATTCCCCTTTGTTGCTTAAAAATTCAATTTGTTTAATTGAGCTGTTTGACAGTAAAATCTGAATTCCATGCATTTTAACCATTCATATTAAATTTCCCTCTGTATAGTGCTTTTATTAATGTGCTTTACAGGCGGAGGCTTAATTTAAATTTGGTGACCTCACAAGCTTATAAAAAGATCTGAATTCTTGTTCCCCCCCAAACCTAAATTAAAAGGAATCAGTGAAAACCAATGGTACAGTTATGATTTCTTTCCTGAGTTTAATAAGTCCAGGAGAGGAGAACAGTGAGCTACGGGAGTATGAGGCACGCAGGTGTGTGTGTGTGTGTGTGTGTGTGTGTGTGTGTTTTATATGCGTGTTTGCATATTTTAATAGGTGACATAATATTGTGGCAGGAATGAAAGTCCAAATGACCAGCCTTGAACAGTTTAAAATGCAAGTCTCTATCTTCCATTGAAATGGTAGGCGAGGTGTCCTGTAATGGCTTATACTTGGTCTGCTTTTTACAGGGTTCCACACTTATTGGAATTTAAATAGCTGACCATCTTTTCCTTTAGGATTAATAAGATGCCCAGAAACCAACATAAGATTTTTAAGGTTTACTAAACTTTAATCTGTAAAATTTAATAGCGATATTCGAATCATTATGTGCGCGGAGAACGCCGTGTGTCTTTACAAATACTTCTCAGTGATGAATTATGTCACCAGAATGGGTTGGCTGTGTATCATTATGTCCAGGTAAATGCCAGAATGATGACATAATTGGTAGTTGGGAGTAAAATACAACCCCTGTAAAATGTTACTAAGGTAAATGTGGAAGGATTGCAATTCATTATACATAAACATGACTTCTGGGTATTTATCATCTTATGAAATATAGACTAACTTGACCTCAGCAGGCATTGTGTTTCTCTTGCCTGGGTTACTGCACTCAGCAGTGTGACCACGTTCTGTTTCAAAATTGCTAATTCCTTTCGATTCTACCTTTTTCCAGGGCACCCCAGTGAATTTTAATTGTAAGTCTCTTTCCATGCACTGGAGACCAAGTATCCTGTAAATGCTAAGTCCTGAAATCTGGCCTTAATAAGAATGATCGTCCACCAAGTTCAGACAATGATAAATTTATAGCTTTGGATTAAAGGTCAGATGGCTATTTCAGACATTAAAGCAGCCCAATTTCATACTCGCCGGCACCTTCTGGAAAGACATTTGTGCACACCGGTGCCTGTTAGCTCCTGCTAAAGACGTACAGTAATAGTGGGGAAGTCAGGAGGCCCATTTCCCACCTGTGCGGCCAGCCGCCTGTGCTTAGCCCTGGGCGACTGTTTAACTTTTAACCTGCTTGTTCACACAGCGTCCATGCATGACAGCGCAGTGTACCACGGACGGAAGCGGGCCTGGCAACGTTTGTTTTATGCCCTTTCCTATAAGACGCATTACTCATATTATCAGGCATTTTCTGCTGGCTCGAAGTAAGAAGTCATTTTCTCCAAATGGCCACGTTTGCTTTGTATTCACCCGGTTTCAGGTCATCTCGGCCCCTCCAGCCACATCAGGGCATCTAACCAAGGGAGAGAGTCCGGCATCAAAATGCCTCGGAAAAAGGTGTCTGTTTGGCCATTCTTTGGGGGTGTTTGATTTTACGATATTTCATCCGCTCTCTGCTCAATGTACCCGCCACTCTGGTCATGTGTGTGCAGGCCGCTCGGTGACTGTGAGGTGCCTCTGGCCGGCCGGCCTCTTACAAGCCGCAGCCTGTGATGAATTGCTCTCAGCGCCGCTTGGTGCTTCCCTGTCTGCTCCTAGGCCCGGCGACATTACGGGGCGGTTGTGGCAGGAAGACATCTGATGTGACAGCTGTGAGGCACATGGCAAGCCCTTGGCCCACTGGTAATTAATGGTACCAGAGAATAGATAATGGGATCGTCTGAAATTAGCACTCTTCCCGCTAATGGGGTCCATCATGGCAAGCTTGGGGTAACCGCCCTATGGAGATGAAAGGCAGCGGGGATTGAGGGGCAGGTGGAGAGCCCCACCAAGCCCACACAGCGGGGCTTCTCCAGCAGACCGGGGAGCACTGCAGGCGGGCAGTCTGTGATCCCAACAGCGGGGCTGCCTTCACTCCCTAACCTCCCGCATGTGCATGCGTTTTCTGTGTTTTTGCCCGTCCTCAGGTTTTCCCCAAAAGGTTACCCTCCCAACTCACATAGCCACAAAGAATGAGATTTAATGGGTGAGCTTTTCCCCTTGAATGTTCCAGAGTTGACAAGGGCATTTCCCATTCTATCCAGAATCTAGCCAGTGGGCAACTGAGAAACCCGTAAGAAAAGACCTCATGTTTTCTAGAAGGGGACCCGCTCTTTAATTGAAAGACAAATAGCAAGCAGCTCTTTCAGGATACCAGTGAAATATGCTATTTAAAGGGAGAATGAAATTACCTTTCCTCTAGTACATGATATTGGATAAAGTTCAAGATGTAAGAGCTGCTGTCTACATCTGCTCTGATCTAAATAATAAGCTTTTGAGGTCCGAATGCCTAGGCATAGGATATGAAAGAAATAAAGATGAGGATTATACAGATGGGTAAGAAAAAATTAAATGACATTTCCTAAACCTCCAGGGACTTTCTGGGGGCAAAAATCAAAACACAGAATGCCATAGAGTCAATAGTTGGGAGCCTTTTTGTTGTTGTTTTCGCATGTGTGTGTGTGTGTGTGTGTGTGTGTGTGTGTGTGTGTGAAGTAGACGATTAACTGTAGAAAAGGGAAATTATTTTTTAGACTCTCTCGCTCACCCACTGCCTAAAGAACAGGACAGGAGACATGAAAGGCTGGTGCCTTCCACAAATGAGACCTGAGAGTCAGCTTCAGATTTCTGCCATCACCTGTGCAAGCATGAACCTACAGAGCATCACAGAATTTGTATTTGTTTCTGCAACCATCTGTTTTAGCTCTGGTTTGTTTCCATGGCCCCCACCTTGCCCACCAGCCAGGGCAAGTTGGGTCTCACTGTTAACTGCCCACGTCAGCTGCGTGCTGTTCGCACAGTGGGCAGCGGTAACGTGTCCAGGTTTTTGTTTCAGATAACTCTAAAGTCTCCATTAAGATAAACTGATCAAAAAAAGATAAAAGAGTTCACCGGTAAAGCCCATGTCAAAATTTAACATGCCTTCCAAATGGTTCTATTTGTTTGGACAAGACCCAGTGTCAGGCGCCTCAGTAATGAACTGTGTTAGTGGCTGAGTGACAGTGCGTTTGGAGGTGGGCCCTGAGCGACGGGGCATGGAGACATCGGAGCTGGTAATTATTGAGGAGCAGAGGGAAGGAGATGCGTGAGGTGAGCCTTAAACAGTGAGCTCGACAAAGATGGGGGTAAGAGACATTCCAGTCTGAGAGTCCAAGCGGGTTAAGAACGACCACCTTTGGTAAGTCCGTGTGAGTGGTATGGAAATATTCTTAAGAAGGAACCCAACCCAAATGTAAAGCACACGCTCGGGAACCAATGAGACCCAGCTTTGCGATTTCCTAACCTCCTGCCCCAGTGACGTTGCAATGTTTTCCTCTGCTGGGAAATGAGACACAAAGACCAGGCCCACTTCGTGGGGGTCCAGTGAGGACTGAATGACATAATGGGGTGATCACTGAGCTTTATTGCAAGCGTCTGGCACACTGAAGCACTACCTCCTGTCACTCTTCGTGGCTGACTTTGCCTCCACCTCGAGAAGCTGTGTTTTTCAGGATGCTGGCTGCATCCAATGAGAATACTGGCTCGGGAGCAAAACCACGGTAAAAGCTGGAGCCCAAACCTAGAGAATAAATTCTCTCTCCGCTTTGTTTTTCGACATAAATTATTTTGCTGTTTTCTAAAATGATAAATATTTTTCATAAAGAATTAAAGCATAAGATTAGTCTTCATCTACAACCCGCCGCCTCCTCTCTCGCCAGGTTTTAACATTTTTTATCATTTTCTTAGTGTTTACATTTACTGTATGTATATATTTATATAGGCTTTGCCACGTGTTACTTGATGTATCAGCTTTAAAAATGACGTCTTCGTTCCCTTGATGTAAAAGGCGAGAGAAATAGTGAATTTATCCCAGTTCTTACCCACTCCTCCTCTTCACCACCCAACTGTTGACACTGTTTTTATGTGGGTGAGAGTTGTACTTATTCGTGTCTTGTTCTTTTACTAAAATTCTCAGTTGTCAGAATTTGCTACCCCAGATCAGTGGATTTGGTGCCGATTACCAAGCCGTTGCTGATGGTCTTTCCATTTGCTTTCTGATGTCCCCCCAAACCCCAGTTGTTCTCTTAGGAAGGCTCACAGATTCTATGTTTCTGGAGTTCTTGAATGTCTGTTTCCTTGAATACTTGGATTACAGTTGGGCCAGGTGCACCACTGGGGGCTGGCTTTTTATTCCCCTGAGGATTCCGTGAGTGGATGGTTCTGAGAACCAACCCATCTCCTCCTGGGTCCGCTTTGTCTCTGGGAAGGTGGGTCCCTTTACTAGCACGCATCTCAGTATCGGTCATTCTGTGTCGTTCCTGGTCCACCGTGTGCTCTTTCAATCTGCAGAGTCCAGTGGTCTTTTGTTTCTGGAAAGTTTTCTTAAATTATATCTCAAAGTTTTTCTTTCTTTTCTGTTCCAATTTTTCAGCTTTCTGCTTCCGAGATACCATGTATGTGTTTGCTGGACACCTTTCTTCCAGCTTACCTGCCTGTCATCTGCCTGCTCCCCTTTCACAAGTCGTTATTTCCATTTTACTGGCTCGGCGCTCAGCTCTGGCTCCCATGAGCCCCACTGCGCTGTCACTAACAGACCCTCCTCCCGTGTGCTCTTGCCGAGGTAGCTGTCATTTCTGTGATGATTTTAGTTTTTCACCCACTTCTTTTTTGTTTCTTCTCCTGCTATTGCCTCGCTCTATATCTTCTGAACTCCTGTAGCTCTGCTCGGAGTTTTTGTATTAAAGGAGAAATTATTTCATTAAGTTCTGAAAAATTTATGGGGCTGGCTTGGTAACAGTTTTCATCTACTCCATGGAAACCTTTCTAGTGAATATTCTTTATTTACCACTTGTTTTCCTGTTCATTTCCTCCGTTTTCTAGTAGTATTTTAAATATGTTCTGTGCTTATTCATTTTTAAAAATTATTGCTCATCCCAGAATGAGGTGAATTATTCATGGGCCAGCCTTTTGAAGAAGTGTGATGTTGGCAGGGGCCAGGCCAGTGTTCCCGGAGAGCGGACGTCCTCTTGACTAGCAGGGGAGTTCTAAAGGCAGTCAATTGTTTGGGCGTTCACGGCGCCCTGACCCAAGACAGCGCAGCGGCGAGCCTGCCTTTAATTTCGCCTCTTCCCCACCTGCCTTCCCAGCGCTCGGCTTCCTGCGGATACGGCGCATTTGTGTTTCCTCGTTCCGCCACACGCGTCCTGCTGCTCTGTGGTGCCAGGAGGAATCGGGGTGAGAGTTCTCTGCCAGCTGGCACACTCAGGCCCTTTGGTTCCAAACCAGGGACCGTCGAGTTGGCTCTTGCTGGCATGCCCGCTGGAAAGGATTGTGACCTGAAAGTTTTGTTTGAACTCTGTAGCCACAACCACAGGTGTCCTCTGCGGCCGTCTCCTCACACCCCGACTCTGCCCCTCACCATGCTGGGGGCCCCTCAGATGTGGGGTGGGGTATAGATCAGTTCTGGTTTTAGTAAAATAGAGGAGGGATTGTTCTACTGCTCATTCTTGTCACTTCAGGGGTGGTTTTTCAGTGAGCGAGGATGCTGTTTACGTTAACCCTAATATGTCAAACCTGGAGGTAAATGGTAGTAGCTTAATTCAGGTTCCCAGGTAATACCTGAGAAATTAAAAAGCTACATTGTGTTAGTTACTTGGCAGATGCCTAATAAACTTACAATGTTGCCTAAGTTAAGATTTTTATTAGTTTAATATCTGTATGGTTTAGCAAAACATTGCTGAAAGTATGTTCCATTTCATAAAATGAATTCATTAATTCATGTATTCATTCACCAAAGACTTGAGCACGTGCTTAACCAGGCCCTTTATAGGTGCTGGGGCTAAAGGCCTGCACATAAGAGACAAAAGCCCTGCCACCATGAGCTTACCTTTACTGGGGAGACAAAGGGTGGTGGAATGAACAAATAAACATATAATATAATGTTGAGTTGTAATAAATGCTGAAAACAAAGAAGTGAGTAGAGTGTGAGAGGCTTTGATTTTAGACATTTCTGCCCATGAAGGCCTCCCTGGGGAGATAGATGCAAGTGGAGGAGGGGGTTGGAAAGCGTGAAGGGGAAAGCTAGGAGAAAAGCATTTGTGGGGAGGAAACAGTGCCTGCAAGGACCTGGAGATGAGAACACGATTGACAGGTGTGGTGGCTAATTTTATGTCAACTGGGCTGAGCCATGGTATCCAGATGGTTGGTCAGACACTCATCTGGATGTCAGTGAGGTGGCAGGTCTTAGGTAAGAATGACGTTGAAGTCAGTAGGTGTTGAGTAAAGCAGGTTACTCCCCATCACGTGGGTGGGCCTCACTCAATCAGCTGAAGGCATTAAGAGAACGAAAAATGAAGTTCCTCCTGTCAGTCTGGTAGGCCAGAAGCACTGTGTTTTGCAGGGGCAGTGGACACATTTTGAAATCAAGGTGACCTGAGTTTGAGCTCAGATGCCATCCTATGCTGGCAATATCACTTGGAGGTTATTTAATGTCGGAGCCTCACTTTCCTCGTTTCGCAAAGAGGGTCACGATCAGTAGCTACAGGATGGCAACACATCTGTCTCCTGCAGTTGACCACACACTCAGCGAGGGCAGGGGATGGGTCTTTCTTATCCATTCCTGTATCCCCAGCATCTGTTACGACGCCTGGCATATAATAGGCTCTGGGTGAATACTTGATGGGTAAATGAATGGATTAGCCTGTAGGATTGCTGTAAGCAATGAAATAGGGAATTGACTCAGTGTGCCTGGCACGTGGAGGGCTCTCTCTATGTGGATCCGACTGTCACTCAGCTGAAGTTGGCTATTGCCCTTACTCCTGAGGGGCTTTGGAGGCTAGAGACTAAGTTTTGTTCACTGCCGTGCTCTCAGCTAGACCCTTGCACATGGTAAGTGCCTCAAGCCATTGAATATGATTTCATGATCATTGTAGCTGAGGACAAACCACAGGCAGAAAACCAAACAGACATGCTCACCTCTCTCTCAGAGCTCACGGCTCTCCTTGTCCATATTGCGACACCGTGAGCCCAGGGGACATGCAACTTGCATATTTTATTGTGGAGTAAAGACAGGCTAATAGCTTATATTTATTGAGCATTTACTCTGTGGTGGGCCCCGAGTTTATATTTTATTTTTAACTTGTTTTATTTTGTTGCTACAACAACCCTATGAGGAAGTTGCTGTGACTATTGTTGAGACACAGACAGGAAAGCAGAGCCCATCTGATGTCATCAAGGTCATACAACTGGGAAGGGTAGAGCCGTGACACAGAGCCACGTGGTGTGAGGACAGGATGCGAACGGGAGGGATCTGTCCCCTTGTTGCATTGAAACCTGCAGCAAGGTGGATAAGTCAAAATAGCATCTGTGCTAGGAGTATTTGCCGAAAGGACTGTGGGGTTTAGGGTCCCACATTTGGGCAGTGAGTAGATAAAATGGGAAAAACCTGGGCTTTGGAGTCTGCCATGCGTGCCTGGCTTTCTCTACTTTTTGCATTATGTCCTAGGGCAGACCCCTTCTCCTAGACTCAGCTCTCTTGTTTTAATAGCAGACCTGGTATTATATACCTAAGTTTGGGTAGTAATGAGATTTGAGTGTGATCATGATGACAGGTTTTGGCCCAAGTAGGGACAAAACAGCAAAAGTTGCTTCCATTCTTTCCAAGCAGTTGTCACCTGTGGGGCCTCCTGTCCCCACTCTTTGATGGCACTCCCCTTTACTTTCTGAGGGATTTGCAAGATGCTGGGATAGAGGAAAAGTAGCCGTATGCTTCGCCTTCCGGTGACTGCTCTCTCCGACTCGTGGAGGACACCACGTAACGGCGGCCTGCTCCAGCATCACGGGCACCCCTGAAGCCTTCCTTTCTCCACTGCTGGGGCCACAGGACCCCATCAAGTGGACCCCGCTCTGTCCAGCCCGGGGACCTGCCTCTACTCAGGTAGCATTCCACACGAACTTTTTATGGATACAATATTTGCTGCTTCTTTCAGTTTCTCTAGGAAAATAGTTCTCGGAAGTTGTTTGCAAGTGTGGATCAGCCACAGCGCTGGTTAAATGCAAATTATTGGACCCTGCACCCCTCCATTCTCAATCAGCAGGTCCGGGGTGACAGGAGGGAGGGCACAGACACACAGGGTTTTAATGAGCAGAAGGTCTGAGCCCCAGCCTCTGACGGATGCTGCTCTAGTCACGTGTGACTGACTTGTACCCCTGGCGCAGGACTCCCCCAGCTTAGCACCGGTCCCAGGAACCCTTTGGTCCTGGGCAAAGCAAGGCAGATGCTCACCTGCATGTATGTAAATTCAGTCTCTTCCAGACCCTTAGGGGCTCCTTACCTGGGCTTGGAGGTAGCGCTCTGAGACTCAGTCCCTGCCTGCCTGAATTTTCTAAAATCCCCTGTCATCAAATTGCCAGATGCCAGGCTCTGCCCGCTGATAGGGACACACAGTGCCCGATGGCTCTCCCCTGTTGCTACTTGCTTACTGCGATGCAGCTGAGACGGCACTGTCCTGAGCGGTCCCCCTTCTGCTGGCCAGGCTGCACGGGGTCCCGTTGCCAGCAGGTGTGTCCGGCTCCCGAGCACCTGCCCCAGCATGGGGCGTGTTGACGTCCGTGCGCTGTTTCCTGCCCCTGGCCACGTGGGACAGCGCGACATCATGACCTTTCCTGCAGGGAACAGGAGCTGGGCTGCCACACGAGCCCTGGTTTTCCAATTTGAGCTATTGCTGAGCCTGTAATATGTCTTCCGTTCATTTGAGGAGTCACTGCTCTGCTAGACTCTAATTCATTACCCATTAAAGCAGTTTGAAATAAGGCACAGTGTGTACTAAAGGGTGCTATATAAAACCAAATTAAATATATTTTAGTCCAAGTGAACTCAGCCAGTTGTTCCCGAGGAAACCTGATAATTGGGACTCTGAGTTGGTACGATGTAATCTAGCCCAGAAAAGATGCTTATTATAGCCATGCCATTCATACAGGCATTTATGAAAATGCTTCAATTACATAGAAATATTTTAGGAGTGTATAAGGTGGCTTGAAAAATCAGTTTGGATTGAAGGTTGGTATTCAGCATCTCAACCTCTGCCTCCATGTAAATTCTTTCACAGTTCTTTTTCTTTCACATTCTTTTTTCTTCCTCTCTGCCCTCTCTCCTGCGCCCCATCTCTCTCTCTCTCATAAAGTCAGTTTTACTTTTCTTATTTTCAAGTACAAAAATCTGTGTTCCTGGTTGTTTGTTCCCTGAATTAAGAAATAGCTTCCTTGTGAGAGTCACTGTATCCTGACACGACAAAGTCCCGCAAGCTGGAAGGCTTCAAGAGCCTTTGCTTCTCCTGGGTCTGCAGGCTGCAGCCTGAGCTCAGGGTGCCAGCACGGTCAGGTGCTGTGGAGGACCCTCTCCCTGGCTCACCGAGGGCTCTCTTCTGCCTGTGTCCTCACATGGCGGGGACACAGAGCCCATTGGGGTCTCTTCTACGAACACCAATCCCATCGTGAGAAGCCACCGTCATGACATAATCATCTCTCAAAGGCTGCAGCTCCTCATATCATCATACTGGGGGTTCGGGGTTCAACGTAGGAACTTGTGTGTGTGTGTGTGTGTGTGTGTGTGTGTGCACGCACAAACATTCAGTCCATAACAGTCATGTTCTAAGAAGTATTTTTCCCCAATATGTTCTAACTCATGTGGCTAAGTAATAACACATCCGAACTAAATTATTTACCATGAAAATACAGAAAATCCAAAGGAAAAAAACATTCACCGGAATGTCCCAATGCTCTTTGTCATGCGGGCGCTGAGGCGTGGGTCAGAGGCTGCCCGAGGGGGCACTGCCACTCTAAGCCCTCCTGTTTTCTAAGCACCAGGGGAGATGGCGTCAAGCTTTGTGCTAGGTGCTGCGTGCAGGTGATGCTGCTAACAGAGCTGGGAGGCTGGCCGCAGCCTGGGGACTTGTCCTTGGGTGGTGGGCAGCGGTTAAGGTGGGCTCTCCAGAGGGCATGGGTTTCATTCCTCCATCACTGCAGTCTCTTCTCACTGTTCAGTATTCCCGATAATTCCAACGTCTGCAGTCATCTCCATGTCAACCAATTTGGATGGATACCATTAAACTATCAAACCTTACTTAGGGAATTTCTGAAAATGAATCATAGGGATGCGACGTTTTCTTCACGGGCTTTTTCACTCTAGAGAGCCTTTGAATGATTTAGGACTTGCCATGTTTTGTCATGTGATTTGCTCTGATAGGAACCTGCTAGGCCATGCACACAAAATGGCATCGACGTGGGCCACATTTGAAAGTAGCCTCCTGCCCCCCAGCTCCCATGCGGCCCCCAGAGGTGTCACCAAGCTCTTCCCAGGCAGCTCCTCAGGCCCTCCCGTTTCCTTCCCGTGTCCCCCTGACTCTCTGGCTCCTCACAGGTGCCCGATAGGCCAACCACTGCAGTGTCTGTGGGTCATGTATGTGACTGTGTCTCTCGAAACCAATGGTGGGTCCCCCAAAGGCAGCACTCACTCGGCCATTGGCACGCTGAGCAGTGAAGCTGTAGTAAGCTGGCAGGTAGCTCGCCGTCTAGCGAGCAAGGAATGAAGGTCAGGCTTGGACCCTAGAAGAGTGTGGTTGGTCTGGCTCCCAGAGGCACGGGTACAAGGAGGCACGCAGGACGAGGGCCCGTGGCCATTCCTTTGTTTGGCGGCCAACTTGTTGTCACCAGCTGGGCACATAGGACATTCAGCCAAGGCATGCGGGTCCATCCAGTGAATGGCTGGCCCCACTGGCCAAGGCTTCTAGCACATTCAGCATAAGGACGCCGGCCTCATGACCAGCCTGCCACCTCGAGGCTGACTGTGCCCCAGCCTGTCCTGCTGGGATGAGCCCGAGGTGGTGGAGGGCACTTCACACGCGGGACCCATTCACCCTGCCTTCGCAGAGCCATGTGCCTGAAGACAGTGCAGGAAAAGCCCAGACCAGCTCGGTCCTGGTCCCTAGAGAAGGAGAAAAGGAAAAACCCAGAGGCATGAAAGTCTGTGGTCTTAGGAGGCACGAGACCACAGTGAGAACATTGCTACTTCAGGACTTGACTGGAAGATGGCTTCCTGTCACGATCAGAAGCATGAACCTCTCGGTCCCCGCTAGTGTGCCTGGGGAAGGCGGGTGCCCGCCCTGCGGAGACAGAATGCCAGATCCCGCGACGGGCCTTCTCCGGGGAGGACGCTCAGATTGGTTCCCTCTGATTGGATTTTCCAATAGGCATCGGGCACCTGGTGGAAAATGATGTCCCCTGGAAGCTCGGGCTTCCCTGTGACAAAAGGGTGGCAGGGCTGGGGCCTGGGAGAGGACGCACGTCTCTCTCCATCTGTGTCAGACCCTTTCAGCGGAAAGTGCATTGTTGTGAGTACAACAGACCTGGTATGTCCTCAGTCACTATTTATTACATTTGAAAGCACTTTTCCTGTTCTAGACCTATGTCCCTCTGGTAGATTAGAAAATTCATAAATATCGGTCACCGTAGGAACATAGTTTAAAAATTCATCGACTGCGACGGTTGCCGAGAACTCTGTGCCCAGGTTCTGGTCTAAATGGAAATGCCTCCACGGAAGTTGGCTGAAAGCCTGCTAGGAGTTATTTTAACTGCAAATGACTCGGTATTTCTGAGCTTAAGTCAGATGGACCCACAACTGTATTTCAACGTGGTTCTCGGTTTTTTCCTCGTGTGTGTTTTGTAACAACAGTCTCCTTAAGTCGTAGTGGCATATAGCCAGAGGAAAGAGGTGTTAATGAGACTCCGCGTAAACGGAAGGGGCGCAGGACTGACAGGTTTCTGTAGTGCACTTGGCACTGGATCGAAAAGACACGTGGTGGCAGGAGGCTGACCGATCGCCTTAGATAATGATGAAAGAGCTGTGACAGGGGGAAGATTCAAGGGCCACTGAGGAATCACCCTGGGCCAGGGAGGCGGGGGCGGCCGGCGAGAATGGAGAGACACCCGCCCCTCGTCTGTCCAGGTCCTCGGGTACAATGCGGACGCCGAGAAGCAGGCCAGCGACATGGTGCCAGGACCTGGGAGGCGCGGAGCCAGGGCACTGTGTTGGGCGGCACAGACAGCCGGAGGGCGCAGAAAGATCAGCTCAGCCTGCTGGCAGCTTCTTTGTCTTAAGGAAGGCTCTTGCATGGAGGCACTGGCGACTGTTGCTATTTTTACAGAGGTCATTTCTTTAATCCCTTGAATTGTGGGCTGTGAGATCGCTTTTGAACATGCAGGTGCTGGTTTTCTACTGCTAGCTATTTAGGTCCTTTTCTGGATCTCTTCTTTTTTTTTCTGCCTGTTTCTCTCACACATTTTTCAGAAAACAGGCAAAAAAAAAAAAAAAGAAAAGAAAAAAAGAGAGACGACTCAATCCCGTCACTTTTGGGGGGTCTGTGCTAAGCTGGACATGGGAGGGGGAGCATTTGGTGACGGAAACTTCGGAGGCTGTCCTTTACATTCATGGCTCTGCTGCTCCAGGAGCACGTCGCATTTTCCCCATCATGCCAGAGCTGGACTCTTGCTGGCCCTGCAGACCACCAAGAAGCGGGGTGGGGGGACAGGGCGAAGTGGGACCGTTTACACCCCATTGCTGCAAAAATAGGATGTTACTTCTTAGTGCCTTGGGGTATGCCAGAGTCGAGGGACGGCTGGAGATTTCTGTATCATCAATGGACATGCAAGCCCTTTGTCCCAGGGAAATACATGAGGACAGAGAGAGGCCCTCTCTGCAGGGGCTAGTGGGCAACAGGACTTCCTTAGCAGAGATGGTACAAACATTGACATTTCTGGATTACCGATAGGTTTTTAACATTCAAGGAATGAGAGCAAAGGGAAGAAAAAAAATCTATTACTGTTACCAGGTGACATAAAGTCACCTTCCAGATTTCCCTGTAGCACAAAACAGGATGTGGCTGGCGTGGGGCAGAAAAATCCAGCGCCCACACCTCCTCCAGTGCTCACCTGGGAAGCATGGGGTTTCCGAAGGACTTGCTTCACGGCTTTTGTCTTAGCCTATACATCAAGTTGAGCTTGTGGCAGACTGATCAATTTCAGTTAATGTTAAAAATTAGTTCAAGACCATTTTAGAGAAAAATAGTCCTTTTCTGCTCTTTCTTAGTAATGACCTGAACTATGAACAGCAATCTTTCTCTCTCTCCTTAGACGCCCAGGCTTTGTGAGAAATTCCCCTAATAGCTGAGATTTCGCATTGTCACCCTTGAAATTAAATGCTGGTGTTTAAAACTCCATTTTTATAAGAAGAACTTGACATTAATAATTTTATACCTTTGATTAAATAACTAAAAATATATTCTTATTGGGTTAATAATTACTCCAGATATGTTCAGATTTTTGACCATTTCACTGCATTATTATGGCACAGAAGCAAAATTTCACTCATATATTTGACTTAAATGGCAGTCTATAGGGATTTGAATCAGAAATTATAAGTTCTGCTGCAATTTACATGTTAAGTTCTGTAACCCCGTGATAGTTCAACCATTTGTTAAAAAAAACAGTAGGTGGCCCGTGGTGTGATTTTTCAATGAATAATTTTATTTTACATCCAGCACAAGGTCCAGCTGAATGTTTCATTACATTAAAATTTCACCAAGTGACATAAACCTTGTAATTAAAACAGCATTAACGTTTTACAGAGTGCCCAGATAATTTTTGAAAACATTGATATATTCCTTCAAGAGGTGGCTGGGCTAGAACTACAGAAATGTTGCCACATCACATCCTTAGACAGGGTTCCATTTAAATTATTTAAGCTGTGATCCGCCCCCCACTCCCCCCCCCTACCCCGGCTTTCCCAATGAAGAACCTTAAGAAATTCAGTAGAAATGAGAAATTATGTGATTACTTAGCACCTGAATTTTAGAACATGATCCTAAATCATTTCAACATGGTTTTATGTCTCTGTAGTGTGACTTGTTTCCTCTGGATATTTTTTGTTATTTTAAAATAGCAGAACTTATTATTGTTGCCTTGTTCCTCTTGCGTTTGTTTAATTAGCAGTGCTTCTCTGGCATGTCTTAATAGAGGGTAGAAAACAGCATTATCATAGAAGTTACCTGTCTCCTGCGAGAAGCCCCAGAATTACCCATGCCACCTGAGATCCCAAAATACCCATCTTGCCCACGGGCACCTGTAGGGTCTGCAATGTACTGACATTATTCTTAGACACACTGCCTGGGACTTCGAGGAACGGTGTCCCAGCAACGGCCAATCGGTACCCATCTATGATCCAGGGCCACCGTGTATGTTTGGGTAGGGATGCGTACTTCTGGGCAACATGGGAAAAAACGCATTACCTTCTGTGTTCAAAGCAGAGGGGGAATGAAAGGGACAGCCGCCAATGCCACCTAGCCATTCCCAAGTGGAGAGGGCTCTCGGAGCCTTGAAAGTGACAGACTCAGAAACACTGCCTGTCACATGGAATGGCCCTTGTTTACGGGCCTGAGAAAAGACCCGAGTCCCCATCTTTGCGGGATGGACTGAAGGGTATTTCCTGGTGAGGAGAAATCTCAACGTTTTGTATTCTTGTAGCATTGTTTGGATGCTTTTGGCTTTCTTGCTTAGGATGTCTGTGTGTGCGTGTGTATTTGTGTGTGTGTGTGTGTGTGTGTGCATGTGCGCACACACACCCACATGTTGTGGGAAGGGTTTCTTTTCTTAACAGAATCTGAATTGTTAGTACATGTGGCCTGGGGCTTTTAAAAGGAAAAAAATAGGTGTATACATTTAAATCCATAGATAAAAGCCCAGGGAAACATGTAGCATTGACTCTGCGCAGCTGTGTGGTCCTGAACAGGCTCCATCTCTCCACACACTGCTGAACCCTCAGTGCATAAACCTGTCAGCCTCTCTGTGCCACTTTTACCATGTGCTGTCCCCTGACTGCTACTAAAGTGCCACTAATTGGGCTGTGAGTTCAAAGGGAAGTAGGAACAAATTAGAGAGACATGGATTTCCACCCCGGTAGAAAGAGAAGGAACCACATCATTTAATCACCACGAGAGGTGGATCGATGGGGACGTGGGAGAGCAGCACGGACTGATGTCTGCAACATCCCCTTTTACCAAAAGGTAAAAGGACAAAAGCAATAGCTACCAAGTGGCAGGACAGAGAAAGAACAGGGAAGGAAGAAATGGTCAGACGTGGGGCTTTCCTCCGTGGCTGCACGGCCCCTCCTTCCGAATTTCCCTTCCATCTCCTTGAGGTGCTTGGTGATGGATGCGCGAGTCCTTTGTGAAGGACATTTCTGACGGGGTCCCACCAATCAGGGAAAGAAGCGCTGATATTAATAGACAGCAGACAGTTCACACGGTTCCTTGACATGCCAGCGTCAAGACTATAAGGCTTGTTAGAGAAAATGTTTGCGTTTTAATAGTAAGAATGAATAAAGGGAAACCTCTGTGTACAGTTTGAATCTGCAAGTACAGAACAAAGTGTCCAAGCTCACATGGGGCGAGGAAAAGTTGTCCCCCAAAGCAGTGGACCGTGGGACAACCTAAACCAGCGCTCGAGAGCACCTATTGACATTTCGACACGAATGTCGTCGGAGTAGGTGCTGTAGCCGGCTTCTCCTATTGAGGTAAAGAGCCGGGATGAGTCATGATTTCACAGAAAAGCTCTTCAGAGATACAGGCACCGAAGTGCCAACATTGTAACAACCCTGTGCTACTATAATGGGCATTTTTTCCCAATTAAGATGGGTAAATGGTCTTCAGAGTTTGGGCAAACAGGTCACTTTCATGCTTGAGCATTTTCTGTTATATTTTAAATGTTTTCCCAAGGTCTTTTCCATTTGAAACCTGCTTTTCTTCTTTGTTTTCTTCTTCTCTCCACATCTTTCGGGTGAATTTGGTTCCTCTCGGAAGAAACTATAGAATTGGCTCCCACAAAGGGAAATGACAGGTGAGCACCGTCACCTGTATATGTACCTAACTGGTTTGGACTGGCCAGCGCCAGTTTTCAAGCATGAGCCAAGCACACCTTCCGTTCGCTATGTTTGCAACCACAATGGCTTCTGTCTCTTCAGGTGTCTTTATGGAAAAAAATGCTTGAATCTTTTAACAAAAATGCAGATTTGGTGAAGTTTTTCTGGACATTATCAAGAGAATAAGACCTGTGTTCTACCCAAATACATTGAGACAGGTCAGTCCCCATGAGATTTCTAGTCCATTTTCTGTCAAAGGCTTTGGGCGGTTTGTAGTTCCAGGTGACTGGGCTCTTTCACCCAGAGTTTTCCTCATCGTCATGAGGATCAGTGCCTGCCCACAGAGGGGACATGCCTGTGAAAGATGACAAAATACAATTTTTGTCACTTAAATATTAGCTGATTGAGGAATATTTTGTGAAATTTTTATTGATAATGATTTTTTGACAATTGTTGGCCAACAAGAAACAATGAATGACAACAATGCTCTAGAATCCTAGATTGATATTAAAAACTGACTCCGTTTTGGATTTGGTGTGTTTCTGGTGAGAAATTTCCTGTAGCTCTGAAAAATTTTCTTGCTTCCACATTTTCCCTCCTCTGACACTCCCCCCGCCCAAATAAAATTCAACAAAGCTGACAGCTGACACACACACACATGAACCATCTGTACAGAGACGTATCAATGGTCTATTGAAGCTGAGGACAATATCAGAAAAGTTCACACCTCGTCCGATCTTTTTTTCTGGTTCAAAATGTTCAGAGTATCCAGCCTTAGTGCTAAAAAGTCCCAGATAAATAACAGGTGACAGTCATATGCACCTGAGAGACTTTTTACGTGAATTGTGACGCTTAAGTGTTTGCAGCTTACATGGATGGCCTCCAGAGAAAGGGTAAATACATGGTCAAAAGTAAAAGCAAATTAATTAAAAAATATATTGGCAGCTATACTAGACTATATATTCTCTCTATTTCATCTGTATTTACATAGAGCGTGGACCAAATCCTGAAAGCTTATGCAAGTTATGTTAAGTGGTGACCTACAGGTCGCTCTTAACTTGGTGAATAAATTGTGAGAGCTTCCCCAGGCCCAGCCTGGATAGGGTGCCTCTGTGCACAGAGATATCTCTGTTCAATGTGGCTGAATGGTTTTTGATAAAAATGTGTCTTTCGTTCCATTGTATATCTTTTCTAGGAAAGAATAAAAAACCAAAAGACCTGGAGAGCCAAAGAGGCTTATCTCCCTGTGTGCTGACACAGTTTGGGTTGCATAGTTTTCTCCAAGACTGTCTCCCCTTCCCCAACCCCCATTCAATTTTCCCTGAGGCTAACGGTTTTATATCCAAAGTAAATCTAGCTAAAATTAAGAAACAGAGCATACAGCTGCCCTTACTTGTGGCCCACAGATGTTACCAAAATCTGATTAAAAAGCCCTTAATCTCCTGCTGCACCTTTTCATTAGTGTAATAATCATTTTTGCCAAATATCTAGCAGAGGGGGAGAAGGAGAGGCAGAAGAGGAGGTCTGATCGTCAGGGTGGCTGCAAACGTGCGCGGATACTGGTGGGGAAAACGAGGACTTGAGGTAATCCATGTGCTGAAATATTTTTGCTTCTTTTTCTAGAAAATGTGCAATTTGGTCAGGCAGAAAAAATTGAACAGAGCCTTCCAAGCAATAAATCACTGGCTTGCTGGTGACATTCATACAATGCGGATATAGTGTTAACTGTACGAGTCAGACAGCCCCTCCTGCACCCAGCCTGTCCCTAGGAGGTGACCTTGTGACGGCGTGGTAATCAATCATTCTGGCGTAGGACACACTGTTTTTGTTTAATATTACACTATTGGAATATATAGTAAACAAAGTGTAAAGGAAATTTGGAGAGCACGCGCTGGATAAGGGACGCGACGGGATGTGGGCTGCCTGTGGACTCACCCTGCAGCCCATGGCCTGGGAGCCTCTCGGGCCCCAGAGTCACGGCCTTGGCCACCCAGCCCACCTGCACCTCCAGGCGGATGCTCTTGGGCCAGGGCCCTGAGCACGGAGACAGCACTTCCAATTTTAGGAGAAGTCAAACCACAAGTTGGTGACACTGGAGACACAATGAACAGCCAGCCCTCCCCTGGACTAGGTTTTCGAGGCTCACCTATTTACCTGATTTTGTTCCTTTCCACTTTCCCTCAGTATTTTTCTGACTGAAACACTGGGAAAGAATAGAGTTTGATTTCAGAAACGTAAATTCTAAATTCAGGCGCACACCTCCATGAGTCCACACCCCCCTGGAATAATCTGGCAGGGAAATGAACCGGGACCTGTGTTTGATGCTTTGCGTGCTAACACAGGCCAGCTCCTCCAGGCCCCTGAATCCATTGTCTTTAAAATGAGTCCCTCCCACCTGGAGGGGGAACACAGAAAGGGGAAAGCGGGCCTTATTGACTGGCTGGGCTGGTGTTTTCAGTGTGGGCTGGTGGGGACCTGGCCAAGCCCCAGCATTCACAGCTCCTGATGAGAGCACGTTTTGGTAAGGTTTTTCTAAGAGAAAGAAGTTTACATAAATTACTAGAAGCAAAGAGGAGCCCCTTTTTGTCTCAGCCGTTCAGCCTTTCCTCCAGGTGATAAGCCTTTTGGACAGGGTGTCACGAGGTGTATTTTAATTCTATTTGTTAAGAACACACTGATCCACTTCCCTTAAAAAGTCGAGGAACTGGATTTGTTTGGGACACAGCATCAGTGGGGATTTTGAGCCTAAGTGAAGGGAGAATTGGACTCCAAGCACACATCAGTGGAGAGCTTTTCACAGTCCATTGAAGTGGCGTGTTTTAGTTCACATCACATCCAAACATTTTCTCCCCAACATATTGGAGTTTTCCCTGTTTTTCATGGAAAATCAGCAAGTCAGAAACAGTCAGTTGATTTTTACAATGTGAGTTCTGGGGCCTCTAAATGACCGTGATAATCATACAAGCCAAAGGAAAACAATGGCGGAGTATTTAAAATCAATGTCGTGAAATGTATTCAGAAAGTTGACAGCCATACGTGTCCCACGTGGGCCCGGAGCTCATTTCAATCACTGGAAATGAGGTTCCAGGATGACACGTCCAAGTTTCTCTTGGAACACTGAGTGAGTGGCATGGCTCTTGGTGGGGGTGGGGGCCCGCCGGGCAGGGGCCCGCCCAGCCCCTTCTCACACAAGAGACGCTGGTTCTGATGGAAACCTTGAGATGATTGGACAATGCGAAGAAAAGTCTGGAAAGGAAGGGAAGTCAGAGGCCACGCATGTCCAGGTAAAAGACCCTGTCCACTGGACAAGACTGGCTTGGAGAGGTCAAGTAGGTCCCATGTTGACTTGCACAAGTTGAGGTGGGGTGTGTGTGTGTGTGTGTGTGTGAAGCTTTTATTCAGCCAGAAGGAAACCTCACTTCATTTTTATATCAAGAATCCATAGAATACGCAGCATACAACAGACTTACCAGTGGGAAGGAGGGAGGGAGGGAGGGAGGAACAGGGATAAAGGATGCTGTGTCTGGGACCAAAACGGCCTCTGGGAGGCGAGGACAGAGACTGGGAGCAGAAGGGACATATGTGAGAAGCGAAGGCACACATGTGCACACACACACACACACACGCTCACTGACTTAGGGGGAGCAGTGTTTCTGCAGCGCAGCTCCTGGGACCTCACTCACAGCACGCTGCCCGCAGGTGTAAGAGTAGTTGGTGTCTGTCTGCAGGGCCAGGAGAAGGCCCCTGAGACACAAGGACCCCTCCTTTCCCTTCTTTTGTGATAATATAGAAGCCCCAGTAGCAGAGCCGTGTCTGGCTCTGTTCATTCAAAACATTTAAAACAAAAATCAGTGGTCTATAAACACGTGACCCTCCCAACTGTCTTTGAGGAGAGAAATTGCAGCCCAGGAAACGTTATAAACTTGTACAAAGTCGGACCTCTTGAAAAGCTCTGTCACCTGGACACAGCAGTCTCGACTTGTTTTTCTTGTTGAAATCAGTGCTGTGGGCTCTGTGTCAGCGGCAGGGAGAGCTAGATGATTGCCCGCCTCTGACTAACTCAGCTCTGCTACAGAGCTACCTGGTTATTTACAATATGTTATCCTTTCTGCCCTCAGCACTTCTTTCTTGTTGTTGCTGTACCTTCCTGGGGCAGAACTTCTAGGTATCATGGCTCTGTGTACAGTTCTATTCTTCAAGAAATGCTACTGTTCTCCCAGCAGGGATGAATCGCAAGCAAGTGGTCTTAATATGCAGCAAGAAATCTAAAGACAGCTGAATCCAATTTGCATAGCTTTAGCTGTGCTAAAATTCGAGTCTCTAAAGGATAAATGCAAAAGAAAAAAAAAGTGGTCTATTTTGTGTGTTTAATTATCTGACGTTTAACTAGTTAAGTTATAATGGCTACAATGAGTGTTGAAAATATTTTGGGCAAAAACAGTGAGCTTTGTTCAAATTACTGATAAGAAACTACTTGAGCAAATAAAAAAAAAACAGAAAAAAAATGAGACCATAGAAATTCATTTTCTGGGATGGTTAAAATGAGAGGTGACATAAATTATTAGCATCTTGTTATTCCGTTTAATCCACCAATGTTCCCAGAAGTCCCATACTTAATATAAATATGTTTATGTAGTTTTCAGAAAAGAAAGTTAGAGTATGAGCCGAAATATCATCACTTCTCATTAAAGATGATATGCATTTATTTTAGAGTTAAAACTGTACAATATTCATTTGAAGGGCTAACCTTATATTTAAAAAGAAAAATCAAAATATAAGATGCATTGTTTAGCCTGGAAATTCCTCGCAAGCAATAAAAATGGAGTTTCTATAAAAAATGTATTGTTCTCAACCTTATGGGGAAAAATGAATGTTATATTCTTCAAATTCGCTTTTCCTTTAAAACTGCTGAAGGGCCGAGCTTGTGTGCTGTGTCACTCCAGAAGCAATTTATTGATTTAAAATAATAGTAATGTGCACTTTAGGGTCTTACCTCCAAAGACCTTGAACATGAAATATTCCAAACAAAATATCAAGAAGAGAAATATTACTCAGAGCAATTTGAATGTGAATTTGCTTCCAGATTCATTTCGGGGGTGTGCATTCTATTGCTCACAAATGTTTGTTCAAGGAAAATATTTCAGACTTTGGTCAGTTATGTTTCAGAGAATGCACACAAATTAAGGACTTCGCAGAACAAGGAAATATGTGTGTCTCAGCTACCTAGCCAAGAAAACAAGACGCAATGTTTTAGAGCCTTTTTTTTTTTTTAAATCTTTTGTTTCATCAGCTGCTATCAGCAAGCCTGCTGCTATGCACCTTTGGAAAGAAAAAGAAAAACCTGAAGAATTATTTGTATTGGGTATCAAGAAATACATTGATAAGCTTTATCAAGTATCTGCATTTTCAACCGTTTTTCTAAATGCCAAAGACATTCCTTTTGCATTAAATAAAACCGAGATGAGAAAGAAGCCGGCTGACAGGTTACCTGGAATGCAACACGCAAATGCTCTCAGAGCCCTGTGAGTCCCTTCACAGAATCACATTACATACCTATTGCGAGGCTTCAAGTCTTGGGGGAATGTTCATTTTCGCTCCAGCACCGTCCCTGGGTCCCACCTCCTGGAACAATAATGGGTGTCAGGTAGAGTTTGGACTAGACAGGATTAAGCTATCACCCCCCCTGCTGTGTGTTAATTTATGGCTCCAGACATTTTCATATCTGATTCATTTTCACCCACTCGGCCGCCGTCGCACAAAGTTCTCAGTCTCTGCCAGTCCCGGCAGCTCTGCAGTGCGGGCGCCTGGCACCGTGAAATGGCTTTCTTCGCGGCGCACGGCTCAGGTAGGCCCCTCAGGAGCGCAGCTGTGCTGGCCCCAGGGCAGGAAATAGGACTCGGGTCCCTGCACACACGCCAATCCAGGCAACGCGCTTAGGTGTGACACAAAAGCCAAAATGCGGGCTTTTTAGTAAACAAGAAAGGAAATTGCGGTGCTGCCTGAGATCCCAGTGCTAGCCGCCCTTTAGGAAACCGTGTGATTTCCTCAAGAAAATACAGGGTCACAGACGCACAGAATTTACATCAGAAACACCTTCCCCCTGGTTTTGTGAGCGATTGTGTGGGACCTGCTGGGAAGGTGCCTGTGCCTGCCTGTGTCCCCTCTGCCCGGCGCTGCTGGCTGGGCTGCTGCCATCAGGCAGACGTTCCAGCCCAGACACAGGCTGCAGGAAGAGGGGACCTGTGTGTGGCTCTTCCTTTCTGCCCCCAGATTCTCTAGGCTGATCTTGTTAAAAATGACTTAATTTGGACAGCTAGATGGGGCAAGCGAACGGGAAGATGTTTGCAATCGCCAGCGGCGCAGAAGCCAGGCCCCTAACCCGGGAGGGAAGCCTCCGAAAGCTGCTTGTGTCTTGATGTTGATCATGGGCCCGTCTTGTCTGTTGGCCTGCGTCTGCACATCTTCCTGGGGAAAAAGACAAGTTTCCGAGAGAAGCAGCTGGCGCGGCTGCTGGGTGTGGAGAGAGGCCCTGCCTCCCGGAGTGCAGGGGGAGGGCCGCTGGCTTCCTGGAGTAACGCAGGGGCCATTCTTGTCAGCACATCTCTCCTCCTGTACTGATCCTTACAACTCACCTGGGAGATCAAGGTTGGAAATCTAGCTTGGTTTTACATGGAAGGCTCCTATTTAAAAAGCTGGCAGATAACCAGAGCAAATGTTTACTCGTTTTCCTCAGTGAGCAAACACAGACCCTCATCCTTCCAGGTACAGGGCCGAACGCTGGCCGGCGCGTGACATCGGGCCTTCCTCTGGGCGACAGGCTCTAAGAATCGGGTGGGGACGTTCATTAGCACAGCACGCCTCGCTGGCCATTTAGGAAATAATTGTCGAGTCACATGTTGTGAGGGACACAGACCGAGCACTGCCTGACGCGGCAGAAGGAAGAAGTGCAGAGCCCCCGGGGTTGGGGTTTTGGGTGGCTGTTAAAATTAAAAGGCTGCTGTGCCTAAACCGAGTGGTCTCGGCAGGCACGGGTGTCTGAACATGTGTGGACACGTGTGCTAGGCACACACCTGGCATCTGTAATAAATCCGATCTGACACGAAGCAAGCTTTTTCAAAGTGACCGATTGGTCAAGCACAAAGTGCCATTGGTAGAAGGACACGTTTTTCTTTGGGTGAACAGCACCAATGGCTGCGGGTTCTGGACCTGGCCAGGTGCATAAGGAAGTCCCCCGTTCACAGTCACTGAGTTCCTACTAAGAAGGCAAACGAAGGGGATTTGAACACTTTCCTCATGATTAGATGTGCCACCCATCCTGTTTCTGACACAAGAAAACGTCCAATGTGAGGAAATCTGACACTGACTTTTTTTAACTACATGATAAAACATTTTAATCTCCTCTCTTGCTAAAATCCACAAATGACTAATTTAATCTCATAGTCATACAGTCGGAGCCCGTGAGTTTCATCTGCTAATTGTTTGGCACTGTTTTGATGTATTGAATCATTATGATATATCACGGTGTGACATGGACCGCTGCCTTAATCGTGGAGATAAGCTCGGGTCTTGCCATCCTGGGATGGTGCTGGCACTTTTGGTGAAACCTGAAGTGTTTGCCTTGGGAGCTGCTGTGTGAACGAGGCCAGGTTTCCTGCATGCCATGTTTCTGCCTTTGAAGGGACCTGGTGGCTGGTCACAGAGGGCGGGTGGCAGCGAAGAACGCCCTGGAATGACATGCCAGGACTGTCCCGCTCGCTCAGATGAATTTGGGAACCAGCTGTCAGGTGGTCCTGAAATTTAAAAAAAGGCAACTCCTACTTAAAGACTTTTTAAAACCACATTTTTTCCTGTGGAAGAAACTCTCTATAATAACCTCCCTTTTATTTTACAGCAAGAAAGCCCTCACCTTTCAAAACGGGATAAACGGTTCAGTTTAGCATTTATACAAAGATGGCTGGGTTTAGTTTTGGTGTTTTTGAAGGTGATGGATCCTGTGGTTTGCAAGGGGAGAAAGCCGGGTACCTGTGTGGGTGGAAACCCATCTTTCTGGTCCCCCCTCTCCGTCACTCTGCTAATTAACAGCATGCCCGTTAGTGGCTGTATTTTATCTGCAACTCCAGGGCTTGCTGTGGTTTTCTGGGAGGTTGCTGCTGAAGGAGCCGAGCGTCTGTGTGTCTGGTGACAAGGACACGGTGGCACAGCGGGCACAGCCGGCTGTACCTCACACTGTGACTGTGCATCGGCCCTGGATATTTTTTTCATGTATCGTTCCCAACTTGGGCTGCTGTTTCCAGAAGTCAGACAAGCGTCCCCTTCGCTCCCGTTTTCACAAATCATGTTATAATCCAGCTCCGTGGGTCGGGAGGACACGGCAGCACAGTAGATGTCACAGAGGTGGTGGAGTCACCACCATGGATGAGCTCTGACTCAGAGAATGTTCCAGCTCCCTACCTGGCCTCCATCGATGCCACAGGTCACCTGGACTCAGACGCCTTTTTCATTTTTTATTTCATCAGGGAGCGAACAGCTCAGGTGCCCCGGCTTCTCGCCCCGCAGGTCTCGGCCGTGGGAGCTCAGCCTGCAGGACCTGTGTGCCTGTCCTGGTCTCGATCCTTCAACAAAACTCAAACCACAGATAGGCAGTGGGGGGCTGCAGCCACCTCAATGGACCCCTCCGTAGCACCTGCTGCTGTCACTAACTGGTCCTGGGTGGGTTGTCACCACCACAGCACTGGGGAGGTGAGGAAGGGGACACATATGTCCCAGGAGAGGGTTTGTTGTGGGACATTACAGGTGGGCCACTGTCGTCATCTTGGAGGCCAGAGCCGACTTACCTGCATGGGCTGTGGCTTTGGGGTCAGACAGCCACACCTGTGGGATGGGAGGTTTTGCGGGAGATTAGTTTCTCTGTTTTGTATTTATTTTTCATTTTTGGAACGTAACCTTTTTAGGGAAGCATTGAAAGACAGATGTAGCAGAGTAGAGACAGCCTTACTCGGCCACACCCCCATCAAATAACTATTCACATAAACATCTGTAAATGTACAAAGTCTCGGTCACGCACACACATTAGGGGCATTTACACTGTGTGAGAATCTTAAACATAGTCTATCGTATTAACTCGAGAAACCAAGTAAAAAGATATTCATAAAAAGGTACCCGTTTTTGTGCAAAAAGACAATAAGGAAAAGTAGGTTAACTAATATTAGAAATGGATTTTTTTTCTCCCGCCTGTGCCCTTACCTGGTTCTGGGGCCTGGGATATGGGGCAGCGCCTCGTCACAGTATCGGGGTTGCAGTCTCCATAGGCCCGACCCCAGCGTCCTCTGGTTCACATGACTTGGGGGGCTGATCTCCCTACTTCCTTTCTAGCCTCTTCTGGAAAGTGAGATGGGAAAGGAAGGGTTTACACACTGGCCTCTGTCTTTGTGTTTCTGGAATCTTCTTACCGTGATGAAAACCATGGGTCTGTTTGTTCTTCAGAACATGAGAGCAGCAGCCTTGCCTCGGTGAGGTGACAAATAAGATAAGTGGCTGTGTCCATAATGTATTGTGTTAGTCACTGCAGGAACCCTTCCCTTCCTGCGCTGGGGTGTGTGTCATCAGGGGGGAGGACAAACGGCTCCGAGGGGCATTGTTTGATCCTAGCTATGCCTCTCTGCCCCGGGCACAGCAAGCTCACCTCATCATGGCCTCAGGACGCCACCCGACAGGGGACAGGCTGTGCTTCCCTTGGTGAGAGAGGCTGAGGCCCAGAGAGGAACCGTGTGTTACTCTGGGGCCCAGGGAAACGGGGCATGCTGCCCAGAGAGAGTCAGGGCGCCGGGCTGTCCCCGGCTAGACGAGCCGGGCTCCGGCAACTTGTCGGCCTCGCGTGGCGGGACAAGGGACAGAGCCCTTCAGTGAGGCACCAGGTTCACAGAGCCAGCACCTGCTTCCATGGCCCCATCCAGCCTGGTCCCTCCTGTGCCAGCTCTCACCTCCCCGTCACACCTCAGAGCTCAGTAGTGAGCCTCAGAGAGAGCACGCCGCTCTCAGGCGCTACGTGTCCAGGCCAGGCTTCCGGACCTCAGCTTCTGTCGTGCTCCCCCAAAGAGGAAGCTGTTAGGGCTCATGCTGTAGCTCTTTCTCCCCGCCCTCCCTCCTTTCTTCTTTCTTGATGTTATGGTATACTGTCCTTATTTAGACAAGAAAAACACATTTTTTTTATATACCGACATTTTCAAGGAAAGAAAACTTCATTTACATTGAATTATTGTCAAAATCCTCAAGGCAGGTAAATATAAAGCATCTTTAGGAAAAGCTTTTTTTCTCTCTTTTAAAAACAAATTGTGACCTTGTTATTTTAGAGTAGTTTCAGATTCGTGGCGAAATGGAATGGAAGACACAGCGATTTCCCATGCCCCCCCTGCCCCCCACCCCACGCACAGTCTCCCCCATTGGCAACACCCCCGCCAGGTGGGACATTTGCTACAATTGATGGGCACACACTGACACGCCATCACCATCCAAAGCCCACAGTTTACATTAGGGTTCACTCTTGGTGTTGCATGTTCTGTGAGTTTGGACAAATGTATAACAACACATAATTCACCGTGATGGTATACACGAAGTCGTTTTATTGCCCTAAAACCCCCTGTGCTCTGTCCATTCACCCCTCTCCCCTAGCTCCTAGAAACACCTGACCTTTTACTGTCTCCATACTGTTACCTTTGCTAGGACGTCATAGAGTTAAAACCAAACAGTATGTATCTTTTCAGAGTAGCTTCTTTTACTTAGTCATATGCATTGAAGGTTCCTCCATGTCTTTTCATGGCTTGCTAGTTCATTTCTTTTTAGCGCTGAATAATATGCCACTGTCTGGATGGGCCACGGTTTATTTATCCATCACCTGCTGAAGGACATCTTGGCTGTTCCATGCTTTGGCGATTCTGACTAATGTGGCTGTAGACACGTGTGTGTGGGCTTTTGTGTGGATGCGGTTTTCAACTCTTTGAGACAAATACCAAGGAGCACAATTGCTTTAGCTTCTGATTCCAGATTTACTTGGTTAAGAGGAAACTAACCGCAGGCAGCTGAATAATGTTCCCCTAAATGTGCCTGTGTCCCCGTCCTCAGAGCCTGTGTATGCCACCTTACTTGGCTAAAGGGACTTTGTGTATGTGATTAAGTTGAATCACCAGTGGCCCTGGAAGAGGGGCATGGGGATTTGAGTTCATAGTGGGAGGGGTGACAAGAGAAGCAAGAGGCTGGGGTGATTCACGGGAGG
>NW_017731435.1:2824177-2825454 GCF_001890085.2 Hipposideros armiger
ACAAACATCATTTTGGTACCCGCCATTATATTTGGTCTTCCTAATACAACTTGTATGGACATCATTTATCTTTTTAAAAATGTTGACAAGCTGGTTAGATTCAATAGTAAGTAAAACACTAAGTAATAGTAAAACTTATTTATGAGATGTGCCTTCTGATGCACGCGCGTGCGCACACACACACACACACACACACACACACACACACACACACCATCACAGGTGAGGCTGAATGGCTTTAATTTACCTTGGAAAGCATTTCGTGGCCTGTGCAGAAATTGTATGAATCATGGCAGGAAGCAGAAGTCAAAAGGAAAATGTGCTAAGAACTAAAAGCTCACTTCTGATAGATGGAGCCTCGGTTTGCACCATTCCAGCGGCTGGGATGTTTGAGGACAGTCAGGTCACCCCTGCGTTGTTGAGATTTGCCATCAAAAGTACAGAAAAGAGGATCAAACCGAGACTGTAATTCTGAGTTGTTCTTGAAATGCTTGCTGCCAGTTTAGCATAATAGGGAAACCCCGACTAATCGACGTGGAGTTATGTCTTGGGAGCACTCTGGCTTTCGACGGGTTTTCAGCTGGGACACGAAGAAGAACTGGACACAGCTGTAGCTCACGGGAACGTGTACTTTGCTCCCTGCGTTCTGTTTCTAGTTAAAGTGCAGTCTGAATGGAGGAACCGGAGGGTGGGCTGAGCAGGAACTTTCTAAGATTTGGGGACTGTCATAAATGCCATGAAATGTCACAAAAGACTTCTTAAAATAATCAATTCCCTGAAACTCTAGCAAAAGAATCAAGAAAAAGAATGGATCAGAAATGTGTAGGAAGCCCTGAGAGCAGAGAGCAATGAGGAGCAAAATGGGAAGAGCTGCAGTCCTCCGCACAGGGGGCCCTCGGAGCTGGGAGCCGGGTACCGTGGCACCTGGCGGCAGCCCCCAGAGTGGCAGCGGAGCACCTTGGGCAGCCGCTGTGCTGACTGGAGGACCCGCCCCACCCAGAGCCGAGCACGGGGCAGCATCCGCCTCTGTCCAGGACTGAGCTGGGGAGAAGACGGGGCCCCAAACACAGAGAACCACACAGGGAACCGAGGAAAGCCATTGAACAAAGAGATGATGGGAAGATAGTTCCCAGAGTTGAAGAAATACCCGAGTCTTCAGACTGAAAGACTGTGCTGAGCATAGGGGGTGGAAATATAAGGAAATTAGCCTCATTACTGTCGAATTCCTAAGTGCTGAGGTAAAGAGAAATTATTAAGGGCTTTCAGAGAAGGGGGGG
>NW_017731435.1:2827725-2897318 GCF_001890085.2 Hipposideros armiger
GTAGCTCTAGAATAGATTATGCGTTTTCAGTGCTATAGACAATATTCTTTTGAGTGGCTATATCCACATGTATCTCCACATGTATTTATCCACATCCTCTAAAACAACAAAAGTGGACTTTCGTTGTTTCAGGTTTTTTTCCCCCTTTTCTATGATGAAAAACAAACAAACAAAAAAACAAGTGCTATGAGCATTCTTGCAAAAATGTGCAAGGATTTCATTAGGATGTGTACCTAACACTACAACTTTTGGACTTCAGGCCACGCCAAACGTGTACATTTTCCAGATACTGCCAATTTTTTTCCCAGAGTGGTTCTACCCATCTGCACACGTTTCATTGACACGTATCCTTCCCCAAACCTGGTGTTATCAGGCTTCCAAATGTGTGCTAATTTAGAAGTACAGTCTATCCTTCTAAATATGTCTAAATATGCTGGCTGCTGATGAGCTTGAGCCCATTTTCATTTTTGGTGTTCATATTTCTGCAAAATATCTTTTTGTGTCCTTTGCCTTGCTATAATTTGCTGTTTTTCCAAAGCTGCACAGTGCCCACTATATGAATCTAGCTATATTTTATTTATTTTCAAAGCTATACAGTCCATAGTATGAATATGCCACAATTTATTCATGCATACTCTTTTTGTTTTCACAAACAATGTTACTATGAACATCGGTGCAATGTGCAAGCATTTCTGTTGGGGAGATCTCACCAGAATGAAATAATTGGTCATAGTGTATGCACATATGTCATTAGGAGATAATGCCAAACACTTTTTCGGAGCAATTGAGTCAATGTCCTCTCCTACCACCAACGTGTCGGAGTTCCAGTTGCTCCACATTCTCACCAACATTTGGTGGTGTCAGTCTTTTTAATTTTAGCTATTTTTGTTGGGTGTGCAGGTTATTTATCAGGTTTTAATTTGCTTTTCCATTATCACTGATGAGAACCTTTCCCTGTATGTACTCGCTACTTGAATATACTCTTGTAAAATGCCCCTTCATGCTTTTTACCCATTTTTATTTTTTTTGTTGATTCATAGAATTCTTTATATATTTTAGATGTGAAAATTTTGTCAGTTTTAAGTGCCACAGATCTCTACATCTTGCTTTTCTACCCTCTTTTAGTGCTATTTGGATGCACAAAAATTCGTCCTTGTAATTCATTCCAGTTTTTCAGTTTCTTTGTTTAGGTGGAGCGCTTTCTTTCTGTATCTTGTTTAAGAAGTCTTTCTCTAAGTCAAATTCATTGAGATATTTTCTTGTGCTATATTCTAGATGCTTTATTGTTTTATGCTTTGTATTTCAGTCTACAAACTATTTGGGAGTTGAGTATATGGGAGATTACTATGCACATTTCTTCAATTGCATTTAGAAATATTCGCAACAAAAATTATAAAAGACTGACTTGGCACTGCACAATCTACTAAATGTTTCTAAGTAGTGAGTCTGTGTTGTGTCAAATTTCTACGTATCAATTGATAGAAGCATATGATTTAATCTTATCATCTAGTTATGTGACAAATGACATTAATAGATTTAAAATTATATCATGCCTGCTTTTTTGGACTCACCTAGCTTAGTCATGATATAATGTTGTTTAGTGGGTTTGATGTGCTAATATTTTGTTTGGGTTTGTACACTTTTGCTCAGGAGTTAGATTGACCTATGATTTCCTTCTTTCATACTGTCCTGGTCTGGTAAACTTTGGTAATAAGGCTCTACTGTTCTCAAAAAATGAGTTGAAAAGTGTTAACTTGTATTCTGTGGACCCATTTTGTAAGAGTAATATGATCTCTTTCTTAAAAGTTTGATAAAATTCACTAGAAAACCACCTGGTCCTGGTGCTTTTTCTTTTTTTGTACTATTTCAAAACATTGATTCAATCTTTAGGGATCAAAGGAATTTTAGTCTATTTTCTTAAGTACTTTTCATTAGAAAAAAAAATTTAGAAATATTCTCATTTTGTCAACATTTTAAAGTTTAGTGGCTTAAAGTTGTTCATGGTCTTTTAAAAATATCTTTTAAACATTTGTGGATCTACAATTTGATTCCATTTTTTTAAAAAGATTTTTATTGGGGAATTGGGGGGATGGGAACAGTGCTGGGGAATTGGGGGAAGGGGAACAGACAAGTTGCTGTCCTTTTGTTCTTCAGTCTAGTTGTGGAGGACATTGCTTCACTGGCCCAAGTTGGCACCATCATTGCGCTCTTCCCAGGCGAGACAGATCAGTCGCCGGCTTCTGGACGGCCGCTTACTGCGGCTGCTGGCTGCTCACGCTGGCTGCTGGCTACACACGGTAGCCCATGGCAACCCACTGCAGCAGGGGCTGCAGCCCACGCCGTCCCCGGTGACTCTCGGCAGCCCAGCTCCAGGTTGAGCTGTTTTTCAGCATCTTAGCTGTGGAGGGCAGTGTCACTGGCCCTCATATGTGGGATCTGAACCGGAGCCCTCTGGCGTCCCAAGCCAGTTCTTAACCATCGCGCCACTCGGCCGGCCCTGATTCCATTTTATTTCTAACATTATTTTTGTCTTTTGTCATGAAAAATACTGTCAGAAATTTCTTTATTTGCTTTGCAAAGAACTGGATTCGACAATCTATATTTTCTTAGGTTTCTTATTCCTTTCTTCTATACACTCTTCTATATATTTTCAGCTTTTCCTCTTTTTTTATTTGTGAACTAAGTCTATACATTTTCCTATGTTTACTGCTTTTTGTGCATCATACAGTTTTTGTAACATTTTTATTACCATTTCATTATAAATTTTAAACATTTCTATTATGATTTGTTCTTTGATCAATGAATCATTTAAAAGTGTTTCTTTTTTTTTTAAATTTCCCAAACATAAGTGTTTTGGTTATTGGTGTATAATTCTCATTCTTGTGATCATGGATGATTTGTAGGATCATTCATATAAAACCAGTTTTTAAGATTTGTTGAAATTTGATTTATGGCCTAGTTTTAGACGAGTTTTGCAAATGTTCTGTTTGTGATTGAGAAGATCTAATTTCCAGGTACAGGGTTCTATGTATGGTAATATTCAAACTTATTAATTGTGATATTCAAGTCTTCTACTAATCTTTACTAATGTTTTGGCTGTTTAACCTAGAAGCAATTTAAAATCAAAGAAGTGTGTTAAAAGTCTCCCAGTATGAGGATGGATTTGAACATTTCTACTAATAGAGCTATTAATAATGTTTCTTGAGTCTTGTGAAGCTCTTTCATGTTGTGCCCATAATTTTAGAATATTTATATCTTTCTAGTAAATTGAACATATATCAGTATATAGTGTATCTTTCTTTTGTCTCCCTAATAATGCTCTTTATATTAAAGTTTATTTTCTAGTGATAATTTTTTCCTCATTTTATTTTTAACCTTTCCATATTCTTATGCTTTAGATATGTCTTTTGTAACAGGATGAATATTTAGACTTTAAAAATATTCACTCTGATAGTCCCTGCATTTTATTGGGAATTTAAACCAAAGAACATTTATTTTTATTACTCTTATGACTGAGTTGTTTACAATATTGCACTTTTGTTTTCTATTTGTCTCCCTTTAAGGCTTCTTTTTCTTCTTTCTTGCTATGATAAAATTTAGTTTTTGCTTGTTTAGTGTTTGTTTTGTTTTCCTATCCTAGTTTCTCCTCTCCACTGACTTGGAAGTTATAGGTCTTCATTTTTTTCTATTAGCAGTTACTCTGGAACATTTATGATCTATATTAAGCTTCAGAAAAATCTGAAAATAATTTCTTAACTCTCCTCTAGCACAATACAAGTATCTGAGAACAAATTCTAATGACCCCTTTTGACTTATATATTATCAATTTGAAGTATTTTAATTCTGTCCTAGTTTAATCTGACAAACGAGACATTATAATGATTATTAATTCCCATGCTCTTTGCTTAGATTTCCTTTTGTCTTCTCCTCATTCTTTCTTGCATCTCACACCTTCTTTCTAGAATAGTTTTCTTTCCTACTATATTTTTTTTTAACCTGAAAATGTGATTATTTTGCCCTGACTCTTAAAAGATAGTGTTTGTGGGTACATAATTCCGGTTGACAGTTTTTACTTTCAATTGGCACTTTCAAGGTACGAATCCATGGGCACGTGCCCTTCAGTGTAGCTTCGGGGAGCTCTGCTGCCAGCCCAGTGGGCGTCCCTTTGTAGTGATCTGCTTTGATCTCCTGTTGCTTGACGAAATTCTCTTTGTTTAAACCTGGTGTTTTTTGTTGAGTCTCCCACACGGTGTCTCATTTCCTTGTATGCATTGGAGCATCTTTGACGGTGAACTTGGTGTTTGATAGATGTTATTCATTGAAAACCCTGGCAGCCTAATTGGGTATAGTTTTCTCCTTAGAAGACTTTCACTTGATTTTATTTGGGTTGGGAGCCAGGAGTCAGCACTGACATGGACCAATTGTAATCTGATTCGAGAGTCTCGGCCTGAATTTGTGTGTGTCAGTGTCAGCTCCTCCATCCAGGGGACCAAAGTTGAGTCCTGAACGTAAAGTGCTGACATTAGCAGCTGGGCCGCTCCGTTGGCCCACACAGCACATCCCCTACCTGCTTTCCACCTCCTGCTCTCCATGCTCTGATTTCAGCTCTCATTTTGGGAACATTGATGCTTTCTTTCCTTGCTGTGAGCCCAGCCATCCATTTGCCGCTCTGTGTGCTGAGTGGAGGGCACTTCCGTGTGCCTGGTCTGCCTTCCTGCCTGAAACGGAAGCCATGGCTGTGCCCTTCGCGTGCTCATAGCTGCTCTGTCCTGATGTAGTCTTAATCACTGTGTGTGCAAGGTGTTCTTTTGCACAGGTGAGAAGTGCTATTTCTAATTATTGACTTATAAACTAAGAGAGAAGCAGAATAGTTGATCTCCTGTATATTCTTGGGAATCTGGAAAAATCTCTCCTGCTCCATGAATTTTTCAAACCCTGGAGGCAGATGCCTTATCTGATCCCTCTGTCCTAATTCCCAAGGTGCCTTTGCAGAGGTGTTGGCAAGAACTCAATACGTATTTGCTGTTTCCCTGAGCCTAATTGTCCACTCTGTCTCCTAACGAGAATCTCTGATGTACTTACTTTTGTTTGCCAAAGAAAAGCAAAAAATGAAAATTTCTACATTATGGAGACTGGGATTTTAATGTGCACATGGAAGTTATGCTAGAATGAAAATCTGAATTTATGACATTAAAAGGAGAAATGGTTTATTAAACTATATGGATTTTTTTTTTCCATTTTGTTAAATTTGGAAGGAATTCAATTCTGTCATGGGAAGTTGTGGTTAAAATCGGCCCCACCGGCTCCAACTGCATACTGAACATTAATGGATTCAAGGAGGGCGTGGGGCGGCACACCAAGGCAGCCTCACCTCCCGGTGTTCACCCTCCAGTGTGTGGGTGAGACCTGGGCATGCTCTTACCCAAAGAATACAGTAAAGGTGATGGGAAGTATGCGGTCATACACTCATGGATGTGAATTCATCACATACGACTGTAACGTCTGCCTTTCTGAGAGAATCTTTCCCTTGCTGGTTTTGAAAAAGCAAGTTGCCATATTGTGAGGGAAGAGCCATGTGGCATGGAGCTGAGAGCAGCTCTGGGCAAGAGCTATCAAGAAATAGAGGTCCCCAGTCCTTAAACCACAAGGAAATGAATGCTGCTGAGAACCATGTGAGATCAGAAGTGGCTCTTCCCCAGTCTACACTCCAGATGAGACCCCCAGCCAACACGTCGAGTGCAGCCGTGCCGAGAACCCAGCTAAACTGTGCTGCTAGAAGCTGTGAGATAATAACGTGTGTTGTGTTAAGCCACGAAGTCTGTGGTCATACTGTTACATAGCGATTTATAACTAATAATAGACAATAGAAGGGCTTTTAGACTCTCTTCTTCACGATAATCTGCTAATATTTTTTAAAGTGCTTTGGTATGAGAGGAAAATCAGCAGTCCTTTTTTCTCTTGTGACTGTAGACTCTAGATCAGAACTGTGTGGCTATCAAATTATAAAAGGATTGGGAAAATAGAGAGATGCACTTGGAATGTGGGCTTTGGATTTTGGCAGAACACTGGACCGTGCACAGCGAGTGCTGCCACTTTGTACCCAGAATGCCTCACATGTGCAGGATAGGAAAACAGAGCGCCGACCGGATTCCCACGGTACAGAATCACAGTGACGGGCCGTGACCTTCCAGTGCTTATGGAGGAGAGGAAATCAAAACATCACATGCCCTTGATCTACTAGAGGAAATAAAACATCTATCTGAATACTGGAGGGATGAGATCTTCACAATAAAGATATTTGAAGCGATCACACACAGCTCACCTTTCCACCTGCTTGCTTAATATAATGTAGTCATTATGGCAGTAAATGTTTCTAATAAAGTATGAAAATGGATTGTTTGCTTTGCTGCTTGTATGAACTCTCATTCTCTTTTTATGATATTGAAGTTGACATTTGCTTACCCTTTATCAGTGGATATTTAATCAAGTTCAATCTGTAAGAAGTAAGAAGAGTTTTTATTTTATTTCAAAACTGTCCCCCATGTAAAAGGCCTGGGAGATAAGACAAGGCCCACAGAACAAGTGTGATTGTTAGAGTTACAAGCGTGGACCTGGAGGGACGCTGTGGCAGGGGTGTCACTGCCATGTGGCTGGAAGCTGGGCTCCAAGACGCCGAGGTGGTCTGGTGTTTCAGGTCGATGCCTGTGACACATGGTTTAGGAACTTACAGTGTCCTGCATGAGCAAGGCTGCTTTCGTTTTTATACTTGAATCATCTCAGAAGCAGGCACATGCCTTTGGGCTTTCAGTAAAATTGGTTCATGCCGTTCTCTTCCTAAAAAACCTTCAGTGGCCCACCAGAACCTATGGGGTTAAGCTCAAGCTCCTGAATGTAGCAGCTAATGACACCCGTTGTCCACATGCAGTCTGTTCTCTTCCTCCTCCCAGCGGCCCCAGCCTACTCAAGCCCCGTCATGACGCGCCGCACGTTTGGTTGCCCTCCTCTGGACCCCTCACCCCTGTCACACCTACACAGCTTTGCACGTGGTGGTCTGTAGTCCTAAATGTTCCTCCTCTTACTTCGTACTAATGTTGCTTCTCCTCCTCTGAGGGCTGATGCAAATGTCACTTCTTCCCAGAAAGGCTCCTTAAAATCAAGTTTGTGACTCAGTCTCTGTGTGTTTGTGCTGCACTTGGCCTCAGTTTGACCTAATTTACTTACCTTGGTCTCTTCCCGAGGAGGGGTGATGTCATCTTCATCCCTCTACGTGAGCACATAACACAGTGTCTCTCATACAATAGGTGCTTTAAAAATAATTTGTTGAATGGATGAATGGTTCAATAAATGGGGGAAGGAAAGTGGGACTCTGTTCTCTGGGTGGGTCATTTATCCAGGTGTCCAGTGTAAGGATTTGTGTGTGGGGGGATGTGTCTGATTGCTTAATTACCATGAGTTCTTCAAGTAGTTTATTTCGTCTATTTCATTCATTCATCCAAGAAGCAGATATTTTGGTTTTAGTTGTTTATGATTCAGTCTTGTCAAGCCAGGACGACTGAGTTGAGCTTCTAGCATCTTCCTCTTGGCCACAGTGCTCATTTCAGGTTATCAGCTGCCCCACATCAGTCTTTCCAAAGCCCTGCTTCCTGTCTCGCCCCTGCCCAGGTCCCTGCTGTCATCCCCTGTCACGCCGGGCACCGTCCTGTGCAGGATGGGCCTTGGTCTGTTCCATGGCCCTTCTCCCTGTTGTCCCCATTGCATGTCTTCTGCTATTGTCATTCTCATTGCTCGTCAGCAGGACCATTCACTCCCAGAGGCCAGGATCACAACTTGAGCCACATCTTGCTTGGGATTTCCAGAGTCCAGCAAACCCATGACTGGTAGTTGGATGTCACCACTCAGGACTTAAAGTAGGACAGGCTGTGACCAGGCTGCCTTGTGCAAGCCGGGGTGGCCCCGTGCTCATTAGATAGTGTCTTCCCCTGCAGAGGAGGTGTCTCAGCTGTGCAAGGGCTTTCTGGAACTTTCTGTCCCTGCTGCCCTGAGAATGGCTGAAGTGGTGTCCTGAGTTGCGATGGCCCTGGGCGGTCCGACACCATGAGGAAGTATAAGACAGAGTCAGCGCCTTGGAACTTCTTTACCCTCCTCACATTGCCATGTTATCTCTGTTAAGAAAGTGCACATTGTCCATGAATGGGAGCAGGAAAAAAGGACTGAGGACCCCAATTTCACAGATAAGTCAGCAGGGCCAACAAGTCACAGGAAGTACATGTGTCCGCTGTCCTCAAACCTTCCCAGTAATGAGGTAACTTCCCCAGATTATACCCAAACAAGCACGTTGCAAATGAATGCCTCTCTTACCTTGATGGCGGCTTCCCAGCTTGTGGTCACTTGTCACTTCTCCTTTTCACCACAAGGGCCCGGGTGCCTAATGCGCCCTGCCTGTACTCATGTGTTGGTTTCCAGGCTGGCAGGTGATCAGACCTGGGAGCTGGCTGGGCTGTTTGGCATCCAGAGCGGTGCTCTCCAAACCTCAATGTAGCCAGAGGAGCTCTGTCCAAATTAAATCTTAGGCAGGAGCTCAGCTTAGACAGTGGGGCTGCTTTGGTGGATGCAGGGCCTGCGGCCCCACCGTCAGGCTGCGGCCCACCTGCCACAGCTGGAAAGGAAGAGTGTGGGGCCCCCTGGGCTCCGTGGACCTCCAGTTAAGGCCCCACCCCTCCTCCCTGCAGGGACCCCCACCGCACTGCTCACACCATGTGGTCTCTGGCTGCCACTTCACGTGCCCAGTTTGAGGGTGTCTCAGCCTGCTGGGTTAATGCTGCATGTCACAGAGGTCCCCATCACATCAAAACGTCATCATGCCTGGAAGTTTGGCTAGTTCACCCTGATGGTGTCGTTGGCCAGCACAGATGTCTGCCTCCTCCCCACTGTGGAGACAGCCTTGGTGACCTTCCTCCCTAAATGCTGGCTTCACATTAACCAACTCGTGTTTCATAAACTACTTTTCAAGGGACAAGTGACGTAGGTTCTAGACTCTGTTGGCTCGGTTACCTGCCTCCGAATCCAGTCCACGGTGTCAATTTTCCCCTGAAAATGTAATGGCACGTCTGCTCCAATGTCGCCATCCCTCCATCTGGAAGCTGGATGCAGCCAGGGAAGCCATTCAGTTCTCTGCCACGTGTCGCGCTGCGGCCATGAGTCCTTCCGCTTTTCCATTCAAACATTTGTAAACACACATCCCTCCCATCTTGTGCTTGTCTAATTGATTTTTTAAACCTAAATGCAGCGCTTTCCGGCATCCCTGTTACATTTTATTTTGTGTCATGTCACTCAGCTTGGCTTGCTCTTCCTGAGCCCCGCATTGTCATTGAACATGATAGCAAAACTTGCCTCCCCGTGCTGTTTGGTCCACACATTTGATCTCTGAAGTGTCTGGGATATGATGCTTAGGTTAGGTCAAGTGCAAAGCTGTTCAGCCAGCACCGCATCAGGGACCTCCTGGGCAGAGAGCAACTTCCTGGTGGCATGGCTCAGCTAGGCAACCTGCTGCCCGGTGCTGGGCACCACTCATCTGTCCTGGTCAGACAAACATATGACAGTTGGGCCTTGTCTGGGTCTTTAACACACAACATCATGACACAGAAGAGCAGGAGCGATAATTCCACTTTGCTCGTGCGGGGACAAAAGACCTTTGCTTTAGACTCAGAATTCCATCTGTTTGGATTTGGGTGAGCTGCTTACTCATAATCTCTTAGTTTCCTCAGCTGTCAAATGGGCATACTGATTGCCGTGTGCTTTCTCTATTCTGAGCTGTCAAAAGCAAGGCCAACTCCCACCAACCCCCACCGGCATGCCCAAGGGAACACAGAGATGTCCACTTTCAGCCGAAGCCCACGGTGCGAGGATCCTCCCAGCGCCCTCACCTGGCTGAGGAGGCCCCGGGGGCATCTCCCCGGCTCTCAGGTCCCCTGGCTGGGGCCTGTTTCTCGTCTCGTTTCCTAACCCATGTTGGATCCTCCTCTCTGGTTTATGGTCATCACTCCACCTCGGTTTCACTGCTTTTGTCTGCAAGATCAAGTCTTAGCCTCCCTGGTCGAAGTCCACGTGCAGGAAGGGGTCATTGGGTACGAACCCCAGAGCCAAGGCTTGCTTAGCACGTGCAAACTCTCTTCCCTGCTCCTGGGTCCAGAAGGGGCGAGCCGCGCCTCAGTCTCTGAGCCGTCATGGCAGAGCTGGCTCTCACAGCCCCCCCGAGCCCCTGCCACTGCTGCATACCGCCCTCCGGAGACAGGTCTTCTTTCCGAGCCAAGATCACTGAAGGAAGGTACGGACATTGTTCCTTGTCTTTCCGAACACAAATGAAAGAGAAGTGCCCACGTGGGGCTGTGGGCGCCCCTTCTGACAGGCCCCGTGGTGGCTCCGACCGTCACTGCTCTCCCGCCCTGCGCACTTTCACTCCTGCTCCACTGTCTTAAGAATTCAACATGTCACCCACATTCAGCGTGCCAGTCTGTGCTCCTCAGGACGGCTCCTTTTTCCTGTAGGAGGGGTGACATTTCCCCATTTCAGGCGTGTTTCCTCTTCTGCATGATTTCTCAAAGAGCATCCACAGCAGCTCTGGGGTCCCACCAGCAGGTTCTCCCAGTGCCAGGAGGGGTGCACCTGGACGGGCCGCAGGTGAGGAGCTTCGTGCGCCTCCTGTGAGCTCTCTGTCTTGGGTGCAGACAGCTGCGGGCATTCAGCTGGAATGCTCGCATGTTCGAAGTGTCTGCACACATCTCCCTCCCGCCCTCCAGCTCGGTCCTGCCCCTCACGACCTTCTCTTCGTCCTACGTCCAAGCAGGGCAAGCATGTAGCTGGACCGTCACCTTCATTCCAGGCCCCGGGACACTCACGACGGACCCGCTGCCCTCCCAGAACCACGCTCCCAGCGCTCCATGCAGCCCTGCCAGGCCCGGAGGCAAGAGCCAGCAAGACTTGTTGCCGTCAGGGCAGTGACTAGAACAGGGCGTCCTAGACACTAGACCTAGATGTGCCTGTGGGGGCACCACGTCCAACCTTCTCGTCTGACAGAGGAGGAAACGGAAGAGATCCACATCTTCACCTCTGGTTGCCGACAGACTCCCCACAGAGGTGAGGGTCGCAGTGAGGGAGCAGAGTCACGGGACTCCGAGCCCCTCGCCTAAGCCACCAACAGGTGAGAGGCGAGGCTGGCTGGGCTTCCTGGGACACAGAGTGTCCTCGCTTGAGAGGTGGGGGTCACCTGGCCTGTGCATGGGCCAGAGTTGGCCTGGACGCATGGAAGAAACTGGGTGTCCTTGATTCATTTTGTTCACAACCAAGAATGAGTTTTATGTCCCCCGTTAGCAAGACCTTCACCTACTTCCAATGCTAACGGTGGGGGTGGGAGCTGCCGTCCGCCAGCAGCCTGGTCAGCAGGCCTGGATTTGGGGGAAGAACCTGAGCTGGCCTCAGCTTTCCCAGGGGCCGGACAGGAGCCATGTGCCCTCAGCGTGGTGGGTGCGCCCTGTTTTGCGCCTGGGCCCTTCCTTTCCTCCGAGAGTCACCCCTCAGGAGCTTGGCCTGGGGGGTGGTCTGAACCCCCAGTGGGACCAGGCTGCTCCTGGGGCTCATCGCCGGCACCTCCTCAAACATTTCCATTTAAATATAAGCCAAGAAATACAATTCAGAAGGGAGCCTGCTGCCGGGACCTCCGCGGCGCCTCCATGGCCAAACAGAAGGGGTTTTTGGATGCTCTTGCCTTTTGCGTTTCCTGCTATTTCTCAGTTCCATCCATGCGTGACGGTGCCAACTCGGCCAGTCTCCTTTCCTGCTCCTCCGCCCCTCTCCCGCCCGTCCACCTCCCACGCCTCCCCCACCTCCTTTCCTTCCGGCCTCTCGTGGGTGGATGTTGTCCCCCCACTGGAGGAACAAGGCCAACTCTTCTTCCTAAAACATTAGGAAGTGGTTCCAGCCACCCCTGTTCCACAGTGTATCCTGGCAGAGAACAGGGGCCTGACGTTCGTTCCACAAGCTCCTGCAGTCCAGGTGGGGCGAGCTCAGCTCTGTCCCTGGTCTCCTGGAGGGTGTGCCAGGGCGTCTCAGCCCCAGGGCTGCAGAACCACTATCATCTTTTAAAAGCTCTTCCAGTGCCCAACAATAATTTGAAAAAAAAAATCCCTCCCTAATTGGCTTTTCGTGATTCCCATGAATTGCTACCCGATTTATAAAATGCGAGTCAATGCGATGAGTCTGTGCAGCTCTCCCAGCAGCTTTGATCATTTTCATAAACTTCGCTGCTTCGGGTTTGGCTGCTAACACATGGCAATAATTTATCACCCCCTGCTTTTATATCTCCTTAAACTTGGCATGGTCTTCCCTCCTCCCCCTTTCCAATTTAAATGAGACCACCATCCCACACGGAGAACCGTAAAGCAAGGCCGTCCATCGTATCACACAAGTAGCTTCAATAATAAACTGACGTTCCTGGGTAGTACACTGGCCCCTGCGAGGACAGCCCTGCGCCCCTGGCGGGAGGCCCTTGGGAATGGGGACGTTCCCTCTGCCAGATGGAAGGGGTGTTTTCCTCACAGGTGACGCGGGCCCTGCCCCTGCTCCAGGTGAGTGTGCTGGGGAGGCCATTGTCACCAGCCTGGTGGCTGATGGCCGGGCCTTCCCCTATGTCCCCTCAGACACCTGGGGGACATGCACAGTGTCACAGGAGTAGCTGTATTGAAAGCTGTTTGATATCCAGGTTAATTAAAAATACTTAAGAAACTAGTGAATCCACCTGCACACTGGGGAAGACCTGTTCCCCTCACACCTTGGGTTCAGGTTCAGGGACACAGTGGTGAGAGTCCCCAGCCCTGGTTCTGCCACTCTGGCCTGGCCAAAGGCTACCTCTCTGTGGTCCCAGCTTCCGTGAATCTTAAGTGACGTGTGGGGTAGTGATTCGTTTCCAAACGTCCACGGACCTATGCAGCCCCACAGTGCACCCCACAGTGTCCACAGTGCACTCACCTGCAGTGGAACCTGGCAGAGCTCAAGAGACCTATCAACTGGGGCTCAGACACCACCACTGCCTGTGGGTCCTGGCCCCCAACGCGGCCAAGCAAACTGCTCCCACCAGGTTTTCAGCCTGGCCTCATCCAGTGTCCAGTGGGTGAACATGGCTTGTCTGGGCCCCCCGGATATTAAATATTAGCATTTCTGCATCTGAAGAGAAAGCCTGTTTGGGAGACCCATGGCAACTCCTGTTTTCTACTTCTTCCCACTCTTCCTTTGTCAGTTGCTTCAGAGATGCGTGTGCAAACCTTCACTAATTCTGTAGAGGAAAGCTAGTGAGTAGAGGCAATGGACACCAGTGCTGGGCCATCTGGCCAGGCAAGCGCTGAGCTCCTTGATAAACCTCTGTCTACACTCCGAGTCGCAGAGAGACCAACCATCTTCCTCATTCTGCCAGAGGCTCCCCCACCCCCGCCTTCTCCACCCATGGCGTCCTGGGTGGGCCTCCCATTTCGTGGCCTGTGCTCTGCTGTGGCCTCCTCAGCCCACCCTGCCGTGCCTGTGCTCAGCTCCGAGTCAGTCCCCCTGAAGAGAGCCAGCCCTGGTGACCACACACTGGCCCTGGAGGGATGCAGAGGGGTGGAAACTGGGGTGACAGGCATGGCGGGGACGAGGAGAGATGACTGGCAGCATGGTGGGCACCCACCACTGTCCTAGGCCAGGAGAGGGCCACCTGCATGAAGTGGACAGGGGGTGACCGATGACTGCTGGGAGAACCCAAGGGCAGGAGAGGGGGCAGATGGTTACCATGGCCATACAGAGAAGAGGTCAAGGCACCGCAGCAGGCTCTGGAGGGAGACTGCAGGTCGTATCATGAGGGCATGAAGAAGGAGGCAGCAGAGAAAACCATTTGGTCTCTGGAAGTAACTGGGACCTTGTCGGGGGTGATGATGGTTACGCTTCACATGTCAGCTTGGCCAAGCTACGGTGCTCAGTTGGTCAAACAGTAGTCTCGGTGTCACTAAGGAGATAATTTATAACCATTTGATTTACATAAAGGAGATTATCATGGAAACTGTAAATGGGCCTCATCCAATTTGTTGAAAGCCTCAAGATCAAAAACCAGAGAAATCATGCCTGAGTTTCTAGTCCTTCAGCCTGGCCTATGGATCAGACACCAGCTCTCACAACTGCATGAGCCAAGTCATTAAAATTAATCTGCACACACACACACACACACACACACACACGCACATACACACACACATGCACACACACACACACACGCACACACACACACACGCACACACACGCACACACACACACACACACATGCACACACACACAATCAGTTCTGTGTCTCTGCAGAACACTGACCGACACATCAGGGAGGAGCAGAGGCCCAGTGGTCACGGCCACATTTGGACTCCATGCACTGGCCCCGCCCCAGCTGGGTTGGAGCAGCCTGGACCTTTCTCCTTCATCACTTTGTCCCCAAGTGCTTTCTCTCACACATGCTCTCTGCAGAGGAGGCCTCAGCTCCACTCCTCACTGCCCGGCTACCTTCCCCTAAAGCCACAGACTCAGATGCTCCCCTTGAGATCTGTCAACCAGACCCCAAACAGGCAGGCCTCTGAGAAGAACAATTATTCCTGTAGAATATGGAATGTCTTTGAAAGCCAACCTCTCTTATGTGACCCTTGAATATTCTCCACAAGGATAATATTAATAATGGTAAATTCCATGGGAAGAATCTTTCACATGAGACGCTGGCACCATGACAAAACATAGACACTTCTTTTGAAGAGCTCCGTTTGCCTAACCAAATCTGTCATGTGGCCTTTCAGTAAAAAGGAGGAAAGTCCTCGACTGTCATGTGGAAGAAATTCAGAACTTTGAGGTTACCAGCTAAGTACCAATCTTCAGAGACATCCCGGCTCTTTGCTCTGACAGGCAGAGGGGAGGAATTTTGATTCTAGCCATGCCACAGTGAAGATACACATGGTATTTGTGGTGGGTAATTACCGTGGGTTCCCAAGAGAGTCACCAGAGCATCCTGGAAGATCTCAGAAGAATGCCCCTCTGACTAGCAACGTGAGGTAGGGATTCTTGTCTGTACATCTTACACAACTGTAAGATAACTACCCAATGTCAGTGCCATCGGGAGTGTGAATGAGTGAGTGTGTGGGTGTGTGGCTTGTCAGCCTGCAGGCTATAGAGCTCCTGTCGGCCCATCAAGGCAAACAACCTGCTGAATAGAGAATTGACCTGTTGACTGAATTCAGCAGAATGGATGGGGTGACTGGGCGGCTGTGTCTTAACTGGGTCGGGACATTTTACTGAAGTGAGTACAGATGGTTGTCTGAAATAAGTAAACTATAAGCCCACTGTATTGAAAAAGTAACAGAGAAATCTTAGTTCTAGTGGGCATTCATGTGGCAGAAATTATGATGCAATACTTCCTTTAAGGTTTGTTTTTATCATAACATTCGCCCCAAGTGCAGAGGACACTTTTACTAGCTAGCTAAGGATACAGCCAACATTTGCCACTTTTCAACTACACAATGTCTTCAACTTCGTTAGTCTGTGTTGTCTCCCATTGTAGAATGCAAGCTTCCTGAAGAGACAGACAGTCCGTGAGGGCACATAGCTGTTAGCCAATGGCCTCTCAGGGCTTGGGGAAGCAGCCAGTTGGGGGAAGAAAGGGGATTAGACTCATGCAATAGCCCCCCAAAATGGGAAGTGACCAAGGTAAGGCCGAGAAGGTGGGCTAGCCAAACGATACCCCAGTGTGGAGAGGGGTTAAGATTTTGTAGCTCCTGCATTTGGAGGTGACACATTTACTCCAAATGGCAGTATCCCGTTCTCATCCACATCCCCTATCGTGGCCACAAACGTAGGCTTGCCTCCATCTCCATCAGCATCTCCACCTTATCCTAGCCCCGTCCATACCTGTCCATAGCCATGCCTACATCCTCCTCCTCATCGCCATTCCCACCCTTTCCCATCCACGCCCCCATCCACACCCCCATGTCCATCCATATGCTCACCACTCTCCATCACAGTTATAACCACTGCCACGTCCATATGTCCTTCTCTGTCTGTCCACAGCTACCACAGTCATGCCCATTCTGCTGCCCCAGATCTCGATATAGGTGCAGCCACTGCCACGACTCCATCTGATGATGGCAGGTGTGCTTTGGGAGGTCACAGTCGATGGACGAATGAGCCTGCAGGGTCTTTTCACCATTCGGTTTTCTAATTAGCCCCAAGAGAGAATCTCGTGGCTCCTGTGTCATAATTTGACTAGGTCTGCCAGATTAAGATGGTGTTCACTTTATCACCATAAGTCACTAACCCCCTAAATCAGGTGGCCAGTTGGATGTCACACCAGTGCCAGACTTGGCAAAGACTAAATGGCTGAAAGCAAATGTGAATTCGCCAAGATTGCCTCTGGTACGTCAGTGCTTCCCTCCGGCCCAGCCTTTCACTGGCTCTGTTCACTCCATCACCTCATCGTCCCTGGTCATCACACTGGTCCTGGGCGGGTCTACCCTCTTCAGTTGCCAGAGTACTTTTGAGGCATATGTTGTCTTTCTTTTCCATCCCAAAGAGTGTCAACCATCACAAGAGTCATTAATAATTGACTGCGAGTGTGACCTAGTTGGTCTCCAAAAGTTAATATTTCTCCCTAAACCCTGTTTATGATTGGAATATTAGTGACACTTTGAAAGACCTTGTCCATTCATGTGTTACTAAATCTACATGAAATCTACTCAATTAACAGAATTCAGTGTTTCCATCATCAAAAATAAAATTAATAAAGGGGTTGACATTTCTCCTATTTCTAATGAGAGCCTTGGCAGATATTTTTATTCTTGGCAAATTAATGATTATTATCCAATGTAAATCTTGTATGGTGGAGGAGCAATGGTTGATTTGAAAAGAGCTTAATGTCTGTCCTTCTAAATAGTAGACATGTTGAATAAAACGATAAATGACTTGCTATGAACTGTGGTTTCTCCCAGCATATGTATCCCAATAGGAAGTCTCACCGACATTCACTCATTTTGCCAATGTGTGTTGGGAATGTACAATGTGATGCCCTAACCGGGTTTTGGGGGATCCCAGAGCCCTCTCTACGCACAGCAGTGACTGATTCTGAAAACTATGTACATTATAGAATTTTCCATGGATGGAGTGCTCCTGTCAGAGGAATTACTCCATGTGCCTGGGGTTAGAATTTGTAGCGGGGACAAGTTCAAATTGGTTCTGCCCCTGTGGCTGGCTGCTCCGATCCCTCGTACAGCAGGTTCTGCTTCTGAGATTAGAGGTCACTTTGGGGCATCGCAGCAGCGCTGCCCTGTTTCCCCAGTCACCCCCCAGTGCCCCAGGCCTTGGAGGAGGCTGGCGGGAGAGCTGCTTGCCTCTATGGTGGGAGGCTGGCTGCCCCATGAGGCCACGAGGGAACCAAAGAATCCCTTCCCTGAAAGGGACAAAAGTTTGCTTGTTTGTCCAAGATGGGTTTATGTGCATTGAGGTGAATCTTAACCAAGGAATTTCCCTGCTTTTTATTTGTGGGCAGTCCTAGGAAGTGCCAGAGAGCGTTACCAAGCTCCAGGATTGTTGGGCTCCGAAAACGCTGTGGCTTCTCCATGGGGGAAAGTGCACATAAGGAGTCATTTAGTAAGAGACTGTCAATTAAAACGCTCCTAGCTCTCTGCTATTTTTTCTCCTTCACAAGATATAGTTTTCCCTGGATGTTTCCACAAATATGTAAAAAATGTTGGCCAAAAAAAAAAAAAAAAGAACACTCAAATATTTATCTTGTATTTAACAACATCAAGAGTTCCCTGAGTGTTTTTGTTATTTTAATTTTAAGGCTGTGGTCTGTGATTTCATGTGAATGAGCGATAAAAATCTTTCTGTGGTTTAACTGATAGGATGTTTTAGGAATTGTGAAGTTCAGAGAAAAACAAACAGCAGGCTCCAGTATGAACAGTCACTATTCCTGAACTTCGTCTTGTTTCTCTCCTTAAAATTCACACGGAATTTGGAGAGTTCACTGGCACATGGGCACCGAGTAACCTGCCCCGGCTTGAAAAGCAGAACGACAGCCGGCGACTGAGGTCCCACGTGACTGCTGGTGTGCCGTGAGCACGTTTCGGCCTGTGTTGACGGAAGAAGAGTGTTTTCACCTTGAGATGTGCTCTGGTCATTAGGGAACGTGTCTCCTATTTTTACTTCCCGCACCTGTACGTTCCTAGCAGCCTGTGCTTAGCAGCTTCATGCTTTCTGGTGCCGGAAGGCGTGTGAATGAGCTCAGGAATGGAGGAGACCCAGTGAGAGGGTGTGCGTTCTGAATCGGCTCAGCGCCTCGGATCTATCGAAGCTGAAGTGACGGCAAAAAACAGGAGTCAACGCTGAACAGCACGCGACTGAGTCAAGTGAAAGCTTGAGTCCCTTTGTGTCACCTGGTCAACATGCAGAGCGGAGGTTGGGTGGCTCTGGTGCCCACAGCCAAATCGCCTGCTGGCAGGAGGGCTGAGGGTCTCAGGTCAGGAGCAGGTGTCCGGATGGTGTCCTGGAGGATCTGGCTGGCAGAAGGTGCCATGCGGACCCTGCTCTCCCTGCCCTGGTCTGCCATCAGGGGTTGGGATCACAGGAAGGGTCGCAGGGCAGTGCTTCTTTGAGTGAGGCTTAGCATTTTATACTTTTTCCTTCTAACACTGGTGCCATTCACATCCGCAACACAAGGAATTTTCCTTTCTTTCAGCAAGCATTTGCCAGGTGCCCCAATGTGCTTGGTTCTCAAAAGTCCCAGAAATGAAGACCCAGAGTGGGAGGGAGACAGGTTCTGATGGCGGAGGTAAGAATGGTGGCAGGTCACTGTGGAAAACAGAGTGAGGAAGAGAACAAGCCCCCTGAGGCCCTGAGTGGCTGCGTGGAGCAGGCTTCAAACCAAGCAGGGGCGTGCAGGACTCGGTGGGGCCCAGGCGGGAGCAGCGGGGTGGGCGTGCAGTGTCTTGGTTCTTCTCGCAGCGTTCCACAGACACACCTGAGATCAGGGATCGTGTCTGAGAAACGTCCTGAGCTGCCTGCCCTTTTCGGCCCCCAGGTTCCACTGATGAGTCTCGAACATAACCTGATGCTGTCTGCGCTCGTCATGGCTTGGGGGGAAATGCTGTTCTACCTTATTCATAAACTGGAGCGGCAGGTCCAGCTCTCAGTCAATGGCCAGAAGCTAAGGTCCTCATTTCTCACTTCCTGTCTTTGAAGGAGTTGCTCGTCTTCTTGTACGGAGGAGTCCCACCCCAGTGGGAAGGGAAGATCTATTCGAAGCCATCCACCCACACCGGTGGTGTCCCTATAAAAACACCAGTCAGGCCCTGGGGCTCTGTTGGCCTTGCCTCTGAATGAGCAAGAGCCTGTAGGATGCCCGGGACCCTGACTAATTAGTCAGGGTTCTCCAGGGAATCAGAGAGATAAGATGTGCATTTTTAGAAAAAAATCTATTTTAAGGAGTTGGTTCATATGACTATGGTGGCTGGAAAGTCCAATATCTGCAGAGTGGCCAGCGGGCTGGAGGCCCAGGAGAGCAGGTGCTGAAGTTCAAGTCTGAAGACCCTTTGCCAGAGTTCCCCCTTTTTCGGGAGAGGTCATTGTTTGGCGCCATTCAGGCCCCCACCTGACTGGATGAGCCCCATCCACATGGCTGAGAGCAATCTGCTTTACTCCTAGTCCATACATTCAAATGTTAACCTCATACAAAAACACCTTCATAGAATAATGTTTGGCCACATACCTGGGTACCATGACCCAGTCAAATCAACATATAAATTAACCATCGCACGTGTCCTCCTAAACCCCCATGTATAATGCCCCAGCCTCACCGTCCTTGTTGCCGTCCGTCCAGCACCCCGTGTGTGCTCTGCCTCAGGATCCTGACAGTGGCCTTGCGTTCTGCCTGGACGTTTCCTGCAGTGTTCACATTGCTCACCCAATGCCCCGTCACATCCTTGACTAAAAGTCTCCTGACTTGATGCCCACACAATGGGCTCTTCACTGTCCAGGGCCCCCAGCACCCTGCATCGCCGACCTGCCCCTCTCCCCCCTGTTCTGTTTTCCCACATCACTCACCAGCGGCTTTACCAAGTGAGGGCAGGTTTCTGTCTATTGTTAATTTTGTGGCTCTCCCCCCAGGGAAGCATCTTCATTTGGCTCATGAATGGTGCTTGTCCTGAAACAGAGGGACCTCAGTAAATGTTTCCTGAATTGAACGCTCCATTTTCGGTGTGGCAAAAGGGCCACTTCTTTAAGGAAGAACAAAGAAACGACCTCCCGCGAAGGTTAGCCCAAGAACGTGGGCACCTGTGTTTCCCACCAGTGGATGCCCTTGTGTACCCTCAAGGAGCCCGGGTCCTAGAGGACATCCTCACCCACCGATATGGACGCCCATCCACCTGGTACAGGAAGCCTGGAAAACAAAGCTCAGAGTCTGTGCTAACCTTTGAGTGCAACAGTTCACCTTTTACGATGAGATGAAGAAATGGTAACTTCCAGCCAGGATCTGTAGTGCCCCAAACCTCCCAGCCATGCGGTATAAGAGCTGAGAAGCGAACTCATGCCTCATGACCCCCATTCCACATTTCTAAGCACCACATCATTGTGTTTCTGTTTTGTTTTGTTTTAACCAAAAGCATCCACAGAATCAAAAGTTCTTCCGGGTCTACTTGTTTCCTGAAAAAGGGTCAATGTGCAAAAAGTTGTTGTAATTCAACTAGAGATGTCAGTCCCAGGTGGTGCACACACTGCACTGGAAGCGCAACAGCCTTCACCTGAGAAGCCAGGACGCCCACGAGCAGCACGTGCTGCCCTCACAGCCAGGACAGACACGCGGCCACCTTCTGTCTGTGGCTGGACCAGGTTCTCAAGGGCCGTGGACACCCTAAGTCATGAAGGGAAATACACAGCGGATTCATGGTGCAACTGGAAAGATAAATTCCACTCCAGAGGACTCGCCTCTTTCTCCCCAGTGTGCACACACTCACACACACACACTCTCACACACATACACTCACACACACACACTCACACACACACACCTACATACACACACACACTCACACACACACACACTCACACACACTCACTCACACACACACACACACACACACACACACTCACACACCTACACACACACACACACACTCACACACACACACACACATTTCTGAAAGGCAGGCTTTGGGCTGAGTGTCTGGGTGCTCTACCAAGAGGGTGAGAAGAGAGGTTTTAGCACAAATCCTTCACTGCCTGGCGTCTGCCAACAGCTACCACCGACCTGACGCTCCTTGCAAAGGTCAAGCCCATTCTGCCTGGGTGACCTTGGATGTTTTTATGGCATCAGACCCAGGCTGGCGTACGTGTCGGGGCAGACAGAGATTTCACTATGGACTTGCTTTGCAGCTAAATATTATTACAGACGGCAGTGGGACGGGAAGGGACAGCAGGACTCTAACTGCACGGGTGAGCTCTGGGATCAGGGGGCCCCACAGGCTGCAGGAGCGAGGATGGAACCATCAACAGGAGAGGCTTTCACAAGCCCACCCTAACCCGAGGGCAGCTTGTCAAATGCATCTTTACTCTCCAGGCCTTTTAGTCGGAGCCTGTTGAACTGACACAGATAGAGAAGCGGCATGGGTCACCCTGGCCCTTCCTTGCAGAATACGCCCTTAGAACGGAAGCTGTCCTTGGTGAGTCCCGCATCGTGATGTCCACGAAGGGCACAGGGCACAGGGCCTGGTAGCTATAAGCACTAAGCAGACACTGACGGAGGAATGTGACTGTGGTCACGGCAGGCAGGGTCTTTGTCATGCTGGCAGCCATTTCTGGGAGGTTGGGAGCCAGTGTATTCCCAAAGTCTTTTAAACAAACATGCTATGTCCTCACAGGCCAAGGACTAAACTTTGAGCTTTCATATTTTGACCTGTGGCAGGCAGAATTGTAAGATGGCCCTGAGATCCCCCCCACCCCTCGGGGTACATGCCCTGCATCATCTACCCCCCCCCAACCCCCCGAGTACAGGCGGGATCTGTAACTATAATGTTACGTTACAGGCAAAGGGGAAGGGGCTTGGAGATGTGATTGAGGGCCTCTGCACTTGACTTTGAGTTCATCTGAAGGGAGATGACCTGGCAGGGCCTGACCTAATCAGGTGAGCCCTTTAAAAGGCAGCCTGGACATTCCTGGAAAGCAGAGACTCAAAGCGGGTGGGTCTCTCCTGCTGGCCTTGACGAGGCAAACAGTCCTGGGGGGTAGTGTCCAGGTAAATCATTTTAAATTGACCAGGAGTACAGAGGTTTCTTTCTCCAGGGCAGGGAGCACGGGGCTGGATCAGATTTGGGGTGGGGGAAGAGTTTGATTTTGGCACCTGTTGGGTTTAATGTTTGGGGTACTAGGGTGGAATCATAGGTGTTTTGTCGAGTAAGCTGATTTACAGTGAGGCTCTGGACACAGACGGACCACACTGATGTCTGTTGGCCTGGACTTGGCCTTTCCGGGCCTCTGCTTTCTCCCAGCTTTTGGTGGGGTTCCATGAGGTAACTTATGTGAAGCATCTAGAACCCACCTGGGCATGTCAAGTGCTCAAGAGTGTTGGCTATTATTAAATGCCTGTCTGGAGCGCAAAGGAGAGTTTCAGGCCAAGGTATAGATTTGTGAGATTTGTGAGTCATCAGCAAAGATGGCGAGTGAAGTCACAGGGACAGATAGGGCCGTGGAGTCCAAATGTCCTCATTCTTATAATTCCTTGTTTCCATGGAAGGTCAGGAACACGGACATAGAAAAAGAGATGATATGCAGAAGATATGACCCCAAGCATAAGATTTCAGTATGATTATGTCTGTACCCAGTCCCTGTCACAGGAGTTTCACTGGACTCATTGCACGTTTCTCGACTTACGGGGGCACATCACGTCCACACCTGGGCAGTGGGTGCACTTCATGCTTGTGTCAGTCAGTGTGCTGCCATACACAATAGCTCAGGCTGCGGGGCTCACACGAGAGTTCTGGAGGCCGAAAGTCCGAGATCCAGGTGCCATGGGGCTGGGTTATGGTAAGCCCTCTCTCCTGGGCTTGCAGACGGCTGCCTTCTTGCTGTGTGCTTTCATGGTGGGGACACATCTCTCTTCCTCTTCCTATCAGGGCACCACCCTTCTGACTTCCGGTAACCTTAACCACCCCTTTAAAGGCCCTACCTCCATATGCAGTCACACAGTCACAGTGGTGGTGTTGGGGGGAGGCTTCGACATTTGAAATTTGAGGGACACAGATATTTAGTCTATGACACAACTCATCCCCAGCTCTGTCCTTGTCCTCTTGACTCAGAAACTGTCAAGAAACCCCACTGGTGAGATTAGTGGTGTTTCTGGGCCACTTCCAGTGAGGGAGTGAGAGAGGCCTCTTCTATACAGCTCAGGTGGGGAAGGCCAGAGCGCAGAGAACTGTATCCACAGGTTGCAAAACATTGTTGATGATCACACTAGGAATAAAAAGCCATAATTTTGCACACATACAGACACACACACAGACACATATGCATACGCATGCATGCACACATGCCACATATACACACATACATACGTAAACATGCACACACATGTACACACATGCACACCATACACACATGCATATACATTTGTACACATACACAAATCTCGCTGAGATGGTAGCTGTCTCTCACGCCTCTTATGCACAATCTACTCTCCATGTTGAAATTCTCATTGACCAACCATGACAAAGCTGCCCCCAGTTCTCCACCTCAACACTGACGCCCAGCACCGTGGCCTCTGTTAGGCTTCTCCATCGAGTGCCTGCTGTGAGCAGCTGTCAGGGAACAGGGCTGCCCCATCCAACCCTCTCTAAACACAAGTCAGAGCAGGTGGCCATTTGGGATTCATAGACACCCATGTTGGGCGTGGGTGACAAGCCGCAGTAACTCCTGGGTGAGAGAGTTTCTTCAATTACGTGCAAATGTAAACTGTCTCCGCTAAAGTAAAACCCTGGCTGGTGTCAGAATTTGCTGGAGCAGTGTGGCTAAGTGTGAAATGCCTAGAGAACCGGCCTGGAATGGCATGGGCGTAACGGGAGAGCATTCACAGGAATGCAGAGAGAGACACAAATCTGTTGAACCAGAGGAAACCTCCCCCAGAATCTGAACTTTAGCCATAACAGGCATATCAATTAAAGTTCCAATAGTACCAGTAACACCGTATTTGTGGAGGTCTTAGGCACTGAGCGTTTTACATGTACTTGTAGCATTTATAGCTCCTGGTATACGTTCCACTGTGTAGCTGGTATTGTCTGGAATTCAGAAAGGTGAAGGAAACCCCTCAAATGTTTAAGGCCTAAATGCATTTTCACCATATACAATGAATGATTCGAGTCTAAACTCCCAGCAGTCTTACCAGGGTCGCCCAGAAAATGTAAACCCACAGAGGACGCATGTTTTCGGGAATCCACAACAGTGTGCGTCGTTTGTAAGCATTTGTTATGACAATGCAGAGCAGCAGACTGGTGGGCTGCGGACTTTCTCACCCACTTGTACCGCAGCATTTTCCCTGCTGGACCTTATGCTTTTTGCACGTTGCTTGTGACTTGAGAGAATCCTTTGTCCACTGGCTGCATTTGGAAAGGGGTCCAGGTGTCCACATGCCACCGGGGAACCTGACGAGACCGGCTGCCTCACGTGGGCGCCTCTGCACGTTCTCCATGCTCATCTGGGCTCCCTGGAACCTGGGTTGGCCTCGTCGCTTTTGGCATGGGCTTTCCTTGTGAATTAAAAGTGAAATATGCAGGCTTTCTGCCACATAGCAAGAGCCTGCCCTTGTTGTTGGAGATGCAAAAGCCGTTTTGGAGAGTGTGTGAATGGAGTCCTAAGTGTGGCGGGCTGCACTGGTAAAAAAACCTATTCAGCTTGGCCTGTTGGCAAAAGTATGGCGAGGGGGAGGCAGCCCCAGTTGTTTACCTTCCCACCGAGAAAAGACACATGGAGGGAGCCAGCCAGAACGGGGAGGGCATCTGCGGGGACCAGGGGACAGGGCTTGGCTCCTGCTGCATTGATTTTGGCAACAACGCCACATGAAAAATTATGCCTCCGATAAAAATAAATTATAATCTACAAGTATCTGAATGAGAAGGTTTCTTAATAAATGAATGCTAATTCAGTTACCGGTTTGCAGCCATGGAACACAGCCCGTCGTGTTATTCTGTGGAGCTTGTTTTGGAAAAGATTGCATAACCCGTGAAGCAATTCTTCACCGAGTGCATAAAAGTGTCAGCTTATGTATAATTTATACGGCGAAGGTTAGTTATGGTCTGTTTAATAGTATTTAATGCTGTCATATGACATCATTCTTTCATTTACCAATTGAAAAATATGAAAAGACCAATCAAAACCATTTTATAGAGTAAGAAATATACTCATTGAATTTGATAAAAATTGTGGGAGACGATAAACAGATTCACTGGGGGAGGTATCTTTAAAAGATTTTTGAAGAGAGTTATTGGGAAGCGTGTTCGGTATTTACTCTATAGCGGCTTTAATCATAATTTACTTACTGTGTGTGCGTTATCTGACGCTCCGCTCATGCGCCTTAAGCAATTCATTCCCCGACAGCACAGTCAATTGCCAAGTAGGCTTGGCCCCTTATTAGCGGCAATGATTAAATCCAATTTTAGTTGTACTTACTACATTTTCTCACTGCCTACAGGCCGTCCCTGTGGGGGGAGAGGAGTTACTGCTTCTAGCCCTCCATCGCTCCATCTTTTCCCCCAAAATCCATGCTGTACTTTTTCAGCAGGGTGTGCTCTACCTGTTTATATTATTTTCCTATCACGTAGGATGTTTTTGGTGCTGTTGGAGGAAGCAAGTCAAAATGTTTGAAGACTGTTGTATTAAATAAAATATAGCTCATGACCTGTCGGTTTGCAGTAAAAGCATTGAATAAAAGAAAATCTACCTTTTCCTGTGTGTGTGTGTGTGTGTGCATACGTGTGTGTGCATATGTGTGTGTGTGTGCATACATGTGTGTGCATATGTGTGTGTGTGTGTGTGTGTGTGTTGAGTCCTATAAGAAACTTAGGGCTCACTTTCTATATGATGGGACTAGAATATTCGTGTATGTTAACTCTGTGAGTGAATTCTCACAGGGTACGTAACTGCATTAACTCTGTAAGGCGAGTCGGGGTACAATTTGTGTGACGTGAAAATAAAGTTAGAGACGCATGTTGCAAGCCCTGGCACACATGCCTCAGAGCTCCGCTGGATGGGGATCTGCAGAACCAGCCATTGTGTCCAGGCTCTGAGCTCATACACGAGGCATGTGCAATGTGTCTCGGAACCTCATTTTGTTTGCAAATGGATTTCCTGGCCTCTGAGCTTCGGTCAGATCCAGGAGTCCTCAGTTTGCAGGGATCGCTGGGAAGTGCTACCTGAGAGTCTTGGGGTGGCGCCTGCAGGGAGCCGAGCACTCAGGCTGAGTCCAGTTCTGCTGCTCCCTGGGAGGTGCCAGGTGCCTGGAGAGAGGAGGGTTTGCTTCCTCACCCCAACTTTCAACACCCTGGAAACTGGCTTGCATTGTTGCTGCTTGAAAGGCCCTCAGCAAATGTCCATGGGGATCATCTTGGAGGGAACTTTCAGGGAACCGGCGCCTTAGGGTTTTGTAAAGGAATTTTCACTGTCCAGTTGCGATGGTGTCTTTTGTACCAGAGAGAAGGAGACACACCCCAGCAGTTTACCCCATGACCCAGGTGACATCCATGTCTGGCTTCGTATGGTGGTGCCATGTTCCAGGGCAGGACAGGTGGCGCTGGCGAGTTCCCCAGGAGTCCTGGCAGCCCTCGCAGAGCGTGCTGACCCTGGATGGCTTCTGTGGTCTTCGCTTGGCCACAGTGCATCCTGGGAAAATCCGGGGGAGGCTCCTGGAGCTGGCAGCCTCTGGCAGCTCTTCCCATCTCTCTTGTCCATCTTTCTCTCTCTGTCCCACATCTTCTGTCTAGTCTGGGTGCTCTGCGCCTGCTAAGGCCTTCCCAGTTCCCAGGAAAGGGCCCCTCTGCCCTATTTCTCACCAAGCCTACTCCTGGCTCCCCCCATTCTCTCTGATCCAGATGTCCCAGCACTAAATGGCATCCCTTTTGGGTCCTGCTGAGTGCAAATTTGGAAATGTGGGCTAATGGGGGATCCTGAGTTAATGGGCCTCCCCTCCCATGTAACACTTCTCGGAGCTGTTCAGACATGCAGCTTTAGCCTAAAGGAGGGAACGGGGAGGTGGGAATTTCTTGTTTGGTGTCAGGCCTTGAGTGAAAAAGAGATTTTGACCAGGGGACCTTTCAAAGCCTCTGAACTCAGCTGTGAGGCGTGGCCGCCCATCTCTGCCACCAGGAAGGGAGAAGAGGCCCCTCCCTCCACCCTCTGACACTGCCGCTGCCGTCACACCTCTCTAGCTCTGAGTATGCCTGCGTTTCTGTGAGTCAAGTTTGGAAGGTTCTGGACGCGTCTCCAGCTGGGACCCACCTGTGAGTCTGAGCCCTGCTTGTGAGTCCATCTTCCTTTGTGACCTGGGGCGCCGACTGATACTTCATCATCTGTAGAAGGGACAGTGATGTCGGCTTCCCAGGCAGCTGCAGAGAGTTGAGTGGGGAGTACAGCACAAGCACCTGGCAAACTGCAGGCCGCCATGTGCTTGCACGTGTAAGGGTATTCGGCGGGTGACACATCCGGGCGTCCAGAAGACAGGAAACCCAGGAGCAGCCTTAGAAAACGCCCTCCCGCTGTGGTCTGAAGGTCACGTGGAGTGAATGCGCCTGTTGAGCTTCTGGTTCTGGCCAGGGGGACGTGACCTGGACCAGACTGAGAAAAGCCAGTACAGGTGAGACATCAGAGGCAGGGACATGAAGGCCCCTGTGTGTCGGGGGAGGCAGGTGGGACTGGAAACCTGCCTGTGAATCTCCCACCGTTTGGTTTCACGGCCCCTGTGCTGCCTTCCTTAAAATGCCAAAGCAGACCCTCTCAGGGACTGTTGCAACCTCGAGAGGCGGTTGAATTCTCTTGGGGAAGTTACCCAGAGAATTACCAAATCCACCTGGTAATTTAGAGCGAGCTGTGAACAGACCCACCACCGACGGCAGCGCTTTGTGGGTCTGGAAGCCACTGTCCCCTGTGTCACCTTTATTAACCCAACAATGAAGGGACGAACCAGGTAAATGCAGGTTGTATGAAAAGTCCAAAGTGGAGCTCTGCTTCTGTGTCGTTTCCACATGTCTTCCTTCTGAATATCAAAGCCACTCTCCTCTGGTGAGTGTGTGGTGATAGCTTAGACCCAATTAAAAGGTAAACGACTTTTTATTGTTCAAATTATACCTTCTTCAGGAGGGAAGGGAACAGTGGCTCTGGTCCAGTCTGGTTGCTCTAATATTGATATCCTTTATGAATAGTAAACGCATCACTTTTTTTTTTAACCTTCTTTGGTTAAATTGATCTCTTTTCTACAGGGACTTAGAGAAATGGGTACCTTATGAAAATAGCCTAAACAGTGGCTGTTGGGGATGAAATAGAAGCGAAAAGAGCTAATTCCTCCCGGAAACCTACGAAGCAGCGGGGAACACTCTGATATACGAGGCTCAGAGACACTTCAAATACTTCGACTTCTTTTTACCTGGCCTTAGAAGTTAAAAATGTTGTCTGACAGTTTTTTTTCCACCTATTTTTTTAACTGCCCCCCCCCACCAAACAAAAGCATACAATGTATTTCAGTGGGGCCCTTCTGTTGTCAGACGTTTAATATCATGTCATTGGTCCAGAATTGTCCCTATTAACAAATTTCTAACATAATAGCTCATCTAAAAGGAAACAGATTTTCCAGGGGCCTCCCCATAGCACCCCCTTGCTCACCCGCCAGCCTGGTGGGCACACCCGCCATATACTCCTGAAGAAAACAAGGACACGAAAATCATCTTTGTGACATGAGACATCAGCGTTCCTTCGGATAACAGTCTGCAAACCGCGTTTACCAAGGAAAAGGAAAAAAAATAAAAAGCATCTTGTTCCCAAATGTTGAAAGGTAGACTAGTAACAGCGTATTTTTAATTACCTGAATGCTTTAGCACGGAAAGTAGTCAGTTTATAGTTACCTTCAATACGTAGACTACAAATTATTAGTGCATGAAAATGGCGTGCAAGTTCTGTTGCTGGCTCTAGTAATTTTGGATATTTTCCATGCTATTACTGCCTGCTCCATATACCTTTACTGGTTCTTTTTGAGATTAGCTTAATGGCACGCTGCAGAAATGGGCTGCCTACTGAGAGTGAGCACTTGCCTGCAAAGATGGACTGAGTCCCCACTGAGAGGCACTGATTTGGCACAAACAGGGAAATGCTTTAGCATTAATTTACTTGAGTATCAAATTATTCTAAATAAATAATTAAAGGCATTTTAAGAGTCAGTGTCAACATTTGCTTTCAATATTTTGGATCTATTAACACATATCCCGTATTGAGAAGGGCCAGGGCCCTGCCAAGGCCTGCCACCTGGGCGCTAGCTCCCTAAGCTTGCCACAGGTTTTTCCCTGCAGGCATCGAATGTCGCGTGCCTGTCCCTGAACTGTCTCCACAGCCCCCATTATGCAGATCTGGCAGCTCGTCCTCCCCTCACAGCCCCAGCGGTCTAGCAGTGTCTGATGTCCTTCTCCTTTCACTAGCCTGGGGCCTTCAGCCCTCCTCCCAGCAGGATTTCTCCGTGGGGAAGAGACAGACATGGAAGCAAGAAGCCTGCGTGGTCAGGGAGACTGGAACCCAGGGCCAGGTCGTACTGGGGAGGAGAGCCCCTAGAGGCTGCTCCTAGAGCTGCAATTTGACCCACTCGTGGATCAAAGAAACAAGCATCTCCTTCACCCCTCTCCTGCCCCACATGGGTGGGGGGATGAAGTTCCCTCTTCCTCTGGCTCCCTGGGATTCTGGGCTTGCATTTTTAACTGCCTTTTGCAGCACGGGGAACATACAGTGACCCCAGTGATAGTATAAGACTCTAGTGGGGTCTGGCCTGTGTCCCCTCAGTTAGTTTGCAGACACGTGTGTGTGTGTGTGTATGTGTGTGTACGCGTGCATGCCTGCCTCTGCACAAAATGGCCAAGTGGTTGACAGCCAAGAACGTCATCTTCTTATATTATTATTTGGGGGTCAGTGTGGGGGAACCCAACCCTTTGAGACCAAGTGGTGTCTGAGTATTTGTGGTTAACCCATTTTTAGATTGTGGAGAGAAGGGTAATGTGAATATCCCTTTAATTTCGCTCTCTCCAGAAGCAAGCCAGGACCCAAGGAGTCCTAGAGAGAAAAGAGAGAGCAGCATTAATTCTATGAAGGGCTCTCCAGTCACCCTCCTTAAAGACAGGACGATTTCCATTTGAAAGGGACCACTGTTAATGAGCTCTATTCTCCTAGCCTATCACCCCACAAGCAAGGGGGCTGCTTTGAAGTCAACACGGTCTATTATGGGTGAAATAAACCCCTCAGAACAAAGGGCAGTTCAAGTACAGAGGTACAGACGCTAATGGCACATGCTCAACCCCACTTCAGTTCCACTGGCCGCTCCCATCTGATGAGGCCTTTGAGTGTGGGGACCGGGGAGACCTGCCTGGGCAGGCCCCTCTCCTCCCGTGGGACACAGGGCCCCACATGGAGGCGTCTCATTGGTGAGAAAGTCCATCCTTCATTTTCTTCAGGGTTTAGAGAGCCATGGGTAAGGACGTTTTGAGATTTTATCATTTTTCCCCCTTTCCAAGTATCTTTATTCATGGGGAAAATAACACAGTTATAAATGTGGTGGACTGGCCTTTTTGGCTGCATCTGAAATGGATCTTTTCTGCCTGTAAGTTCAGCAAATAGCACTGAGCAGTGGTAATTGGAGACCGTGGTCTAAATCCCCTTCTCTCCTCTGAGCAGGAGGAATTGGGCTTCAGATGTTAATCATTTTAGGCACGGGTTTCGTTTCTGTAACACCGCAGTGTCAGGGAAAGCAGAGAACACACACCCTTTACACAGACCAAAGAAGACTGGGGTTCCCTACCCACAAAACTGGCCCGAGAGGGATGACGCCTGTCTGCTAAAATGCGGCAGGCTGGTCCCACCTCGGCTGCCATCAGTACCACGTGCACACACACAGCACATGTGCACACGCGTGTGAGCACAGCTTCTAACACGCTCCACCTGTACCCTGTTGGCTCACCTATTTCTGGAGCACTGAGACTGTCCTCAGAAGACTGGCCCGTTTTGAGGGTCAAGTCAGTAAGAGGCTGGAAAACCAATTTGTGTGGCATCTTGTAACTGGCATTAAAAAATTGGAATCACAGCATTGTCAATTATACACCACTTAAGGACTATATTGAAGAGGGACATTAATAACTATACAGATACCGGAAGAGGTGGACGAATCACTCAGAAAACAGCGTGTGTCTGGTACGAAGGTGGAGGAAACGCAGAATGCCAGGAACACTCACTTTTGTGAGCTCTCCATTTACAATACAAAACTATTGTTTTTTTGTAGTTTAGATAAAAAAAATATTCAACTAAACTGGAGACAAGTCGTGTCTTAGGGAGAACGCAGAAGCTGCACCTCCTAGCATTATTCTATTGGCGAGGGATTTCTCCCCTTCTAATATATCTAACAATGTGCTGTAATCATCTTCCATAAATGCTCTTGCCTATATAGCTTGTCTGTTATTACAGGGCCCCCTGGCCTTCTCTCCCCAGGACTAAATCACATTGAAGCAGCACCTTATCTTCCTACGAAACTTTCACAACAGCAAGGGTGTCCCTGACGTCCCCATGCCTCTCTCTAGTTCATTAAGGACTCTGTGACCATACATCACAAATTCCCCCCACTTTCTGTATTCTCTCCTTCTCTCCTTCCCTCCTGAGGAGGGGGGCTACTTTTCTGAGGCCCCTACATAAACTTGGACCTTCAGGTGCTTACAGCATTTAATTTCATTGCACTTTTCCTTGCTAAGATATGGAATATGACCAGCCAACAGAAGCCTTCCTCATGTTCCCTAGCAGTCACAATCCTGCTAAAGATAACCACTGTTCTGGCATCTACCATCGTAGTTTAACTGTACCTGTTTCAAAACTTTATGTGTCAGAAATCATGCCATCTACTCATTTGTCTGTTGCATCTGGCTTCTATAGCTCAATATTTCTGCGAGATTCACCCCTGCTGCTGTATGTGGCGATAATTTGTTCTTTTCTACTGGGTATAATATCCTACAGCATGGAAGCAGCACAATTTAATTCTGTGCCCCACTGTTCATGGAGATCTGAGGGTTCCATCCAAGCTTTCGGCTGTTGCAAATAGCACTGCGGAGAACACTCGTGCATGTCCTCTGGTGGACAGATGGATGCCTTTCTGTTGGCTACACATCCAGGGGTGGAGTTGCTCAGTCATAGATTATGTGAATGACGAGGCTTATTAGACAGCATCAAGCGACTTCCAAGTGGAAGCGTCAGCCTGTGCTCTCGCCAGCAGCTGGTAGGAGTTCCGGTTTCTCCATGTCTTGTCAACACTTGCTATTGTCAATTTCCCCTCCATTCTGGTGGTTGAGCAGTGGTATCTCTGTGGTTTTACATTGCAATTCTCTGATGACTAATTATGTTGAAACACTATTTAATATGCTGATTAGCCATTTTTTGAAACTTTTCAATGAAATGCACATGAGCTCTCTGGCTGTTTTTTTGCTTTGTTTTATGTTTTTGTTTTTCAATTAAAAAATAAGAATTTTATTAGACTATAGCTAACATACAATATTATATTAGTTTCAGGGGTACACCATAGTTATTCAACATTTATATACTTAAAAAAGTGATCACCATAAGTCCAGCAACCATCTGACACCGTACTATGCTATCACAGGATTAGTGACTATATTCTCCATGTTTGGGTTTTGTGAACCTTTGAGAGACCCTAGGAAAGTCTGCAGCATGAGCCAAGGCAGGCGGTTTGTATGAAAAAGCCATTGGAAGCGGCTTGGGAGTGCCAGAAAGTTGGGCGGGGCAGGGTCTCAAATCACCAGGGCGGAGCCAACCGTGTTTGGCAGAGCCTAACTGGTGTTAGCCAGTTTGATGGGGACTCAGGTATGCCATCTGCGTGCATGCGTACCTGTGTCTGCACCTAGGGAGGGGTTGAGCTCAACAAAAACAATGGCTTCCGCCAGCTCCTCCATCCCGGGTGAAAGCTGCCCCTCCAGCCCTCATCCTGAGGCCAGATAACTCAGTTCCTCCCTTTATGTTCCTGTTGCCTTCCGAGCTGCCCCCACCCCGGTGCTGGAGCTCAGAGCCAGTGATTCCGTCAGCAGGTAAGTCTGTGCGCCGGCCAGTTAGGAGGAGCACCTGGGAGTGCAGCTGCCCTCCGTCTCACTGAGCCACAAACGAAACTGGTTTTCACAGCTGGAAGTTATGGGAACTTTTCTCCCCAGCACTGAAACCTGGGCTGGGGAGGGGCTGGGACCCCTCACCCCTGCGGGGGGAACCTCCAAAGCTGATACATTCCTCCCAGTTTTTAATGGTCACACGTGGGTTTGGACCAGCCCGTTCTGCATCTCTGTTCCTCCTACCAGGCTTGAGGTGGCTTCTTCTGTATGTCCTTAGTTGTCAGGCTTTTGTTTTGCTAGATTTCAGGTGATTCTCAGTGATGGTTGTTCTGTGGTTTTGTTATAATTGATGTGATTCTGAGAGGAGATGAGCACAGCGTTTACCTATTCTGCCATCTTGACTGGAATCTGGTGCTTGCAATTATTTTTTTAGTTAACTTTTTCTTATTTTGAGGTAACTGTAGATTCACATGTAATTATAAAAAATGGTACTGAAAGATTGTGTATACTATTTACCCAGTTTTTCTGGTGGGAACACCTTGCATTGTATACTACGGTATTATAGCCAGGACGTTGGCACTGATGCAGTCAAGATACAGCACATTTCCATCAGCCCAGGGAGGCCTTGTGTTTCTGTTAATAGCCACACCCTCCTCTCCCCACCCCTTTCCTGATCCCTAGTAATGAAAATCTATTTTCTATTTCCATAATTATGTCATTTCAAAAATCTTGTATGAATGGAACTATACAACATGTAACATTTGGGGGTTGACTTTTTTCCCCCACTCAGCATAATTCCTTTGAGAGTCATCCAAGTTGTTGATTATATCACTAGCTCATTCATTTTTATTGCTGAGTAGTATTCCATCATATGGATGTACTGCTATTTAATTAACCATTTGCCTGTTGAAAGACTCTGAGTGGTTTTCACTTATTGGCTATGAACATCCATGTACAAGATTTTGTGCGAAGGTGTTTTCCTTTATCTAGGATCATACCCAGGAGTGCAATTTCTGGGGCCAATGGTAGTTGGATGTTTAGTTCTTAAAACTGTTTTCCAGAATGACTGTACCATTTGACAGTCTCACCAGCAATGTATAAGTGATCAGTTTCTTTGCATCTTAGTCAGCATTTGGTGTTGACACTATACTTTAGTTATTCTGGTAGCTGTGTAGTGATATCTCCCTGTGATTTAAAGTTGCAGTTTTCTAATGAAAAATGATGTCCCACATATTCTCTTGTGCTTATATACCATCGGTACAATCTCAGTGAAATATCTCATGATGTCTTTTGTGCACTTTCCAATTGGATTGTTGGATTTATTGTATTGACTTTTAAATCTTTATATATTCTCGATACTATTCCTTGGTCAGATATATTGTTTGCAATAATATTCTCCCACTCTAGCTTGTACAGTCTTAGTAGGGACTGTCACAGAGCAAATATTTTTAATTTTGATCAAATACATTGATAAATCTTACTTTCATGGATTATACTTTTGGTTATTTAAAAAACAAAAACTAAGTTGTCTATTTTTTATCTAACAGTAGGAGCTTCTCTTATACTTAGGATCTGAGTTCTTTGTTGGACATATGTACTAAAAATGGGTCTCCCACACTGGGCCTGCTTTCATTCTTTTAATGGTATCTTTGGATAAATAGAAATTTTAAGTTCAATTAATCATTTCTTCCTTCATGATTAATGATTGTCTTCTATTTAAGAAATCTTTGTCTACGCAGAGGTCACAATGATATTCTCCTCTTTTAACTTCTAGAAGCTTGTTTTTGACTGCCATTTACATTTAGGTGTATGGTCCATCTGGTTTTTAGTTTTGTGTAAGGTAAAAGACAGGCATCAAATCTCAGTTTTTACACATGGATATCTAGTCACAACAGCACTGTTTTTTGAAAAGACTGTACTTACCCGCACTGAATAACAGAGGCACCTTCATCATATATTAAGTAAAAAACATACACAAACATGCATCCACACATTAATGCATCCGTATACATCTAGCATACAATTTGATGTGCTTGTGTTTTGGGATCCTTTATTCTATCCTTGCATTATATGTTTTAGTCATTGATTCAGGTAATATGTCTTTATCTTATTAAAATGTAATAAATTTTCAACTTCAAGAGTGTCATTTGTATTTCCACATAAATTTTTAAACCAGTTTGTCAACTTCACACACAAGAATCCTCTTGGGGTTTTCAGCCTGGGATTTCATTGACTATCTAGAGAACTGACATAATTATGCTATTAAGTTGGCTAATCAATGCTCCTGGTACACATTTCCACTCATTTCAATCTTCTGTAATTTCTCAGTGATTCACTGTTTTCTGTGCAGAGACTGTACATCTTTCCGTAGATTTATTTCTAGGCTAGGTATGCGGGTTTTTTATGCTATTATAACTGGTGTCAATGAAAAAGGTCATTTTCTAATTGTTTATTTCTAGTGTATGGAAATGCAGTTTTGATTACTGTACATTGGCCTTGAATCCAGATACTTTGATAAATTCATTTATTAAGCCTAATAATTTATGTGTAAGATTTTCTACATATGTAACCATGTCACCAGAAAATAATGAGTTTTGGTTCTTCCTCTCCTGCATTTATAATTTTATTTTTCTTGCCTTATTACACTATTTAGAATGTCTAGTGCAATATTCTGGTGATAGTGCTAATAGCAAACAATTTGTCTTCTTCCCAATTTCAGGGGGAAGTTTCAATATTTCATCAGTAATTATGATTTTTGCTGGTGTGTGCATGTGTGTGTGTGTGTGTGTGTGTGAGTGTGTGTGGTTTATCAAATTAAGCAAGCTCCCTTCTTGTTCTAATTTGTTATTTTGTTTATCATGAGTGAATGCTTAATTTCATTAAATTCATTGTTTTTGCCTCTGCCATAAGGATTGCAGGGTTTTTCTTTTATTTTGTCAATTGCATTGACTGAGTTTTAAATCCTATGCCAACATGGGATTCCTAGAAATAAACCCCATGGAGATGTGATGCATTTCTCCTTTCCTTTAACACCAGTTTTGGTTTGCTGATATTTTCTTGGGTATATTTGCATGTATGTTAATGAGAGAGAGGCCTGTAATGGTTCCTTTCCACAATGTTCTTATCAGATTTTGGTGTCAAGAATATATTGGCTTCAAAAAGAAATTGAGAGAGTGGTGTCTCTTTTGCTAGTCTTTGAAAACGTTTGCATAAGATTGGCATTCTTTCTTTCTTAAATATTCAGAAAAATCCATCAGGGAAGTCACCTGCACATTCAGTTTTCCTCGTGGGATGTTGCCGAACTGCAGATTTAAGTTCTGTAATATGCTTGTACATGAGCTTTTTGGGTTTTTATTTCTTCCTGAGTCAGCATTGTATGTTTCCATGAATTTGCCTATTCCACTTAAATTTTCCAGAAATATTGACACGAAGTTGTGCAAAATACCATCTTTTTAATGCCTCAAATACCTATATTGATGGCCTTCTTTTTCATCCTGGGATTATTATTGTTGCCCCTTCTTTCTCGATCAGTCTCACTAGATCCATGTGCATATCTTGTTGGACTTTTCAAAACGCCAACTTCAGGCTGTTTATGTTCTACTGTGTTTGCTGGTTTCTGCTCTTCCCTTTACTCTTCTCGCCTCTGCTGCTGTCTCTAATTTGCTATCAAATCCATGTCTTGAAGTCTTAAGTTCTGTTATGCCTTTCACTTCTTTAGGGTCAATTTGCTTTTTATTTTTAGGTTCTTAATACAGGGATCAGTTCACAAAGTGCTCCCTGTGAACCTCGGTGGCACCCAAGGGATGTAGGGCTTTCCCCAGGTCAAAAATATTTTCAGAAGAGTACCAACACGATGTTTTACAACATTTGTTACCCTTTCTGCTGTGTTGTCAATTGCACGGATGGTGTAAAAGCAATGGTGAAGAAAATTGTGGGTGCTCTAGCTTGAATTAGCATAGTAACACCAAATTGTACCAGTCATCATTGTATTTTTTAATGTCACACACTTGCAAACAAATGCTGGTTTCACTTAAAAGTATACGTGATGAGTGGAAAAAGTATTAATTTATTTTGCTTTTAATATTCTCTGTGGCAAAAGGTGAAGTATGCCTAAAACATTTCTACTGAATACTGAAGTTCAATGAGTGACTCAAATACAAGTACTCTTGGAATTGAGATTCCAAGTGAACTAGTCACTTTTTTCATGGATTATGATTTTTTTGTTTGTTTGTTTGTTTGTTTTTTTGTTCAGCTGAGCCATCCTGCTACCTCTTGGCAGCTCAGCGGCTGCTCAGCTCGGGCCGGACTCGAACCGCTGTTGCTCAGAGCTCAAACTCTTGAGCGAGCTCTTAACCAACTGAGCCACTCGGCCGGCCCTTGGATTATGATTTTTAATTGAGAAATAACTGACAGATGGATTATGGTCATTCCAACTTGGGTATTTAGCAGCCATTTTTTTTTCAAAAGAAGAATCAAGTGAGCTTGTCATTTCAAGAAAAATAGCTGAGTGTATTTATTGCCAATGATAAAATTCAAGCTTTTAAGCAAAATTGAAATTTTTGGAAGTCTTGTACCCACCCACTATTGTTGGTCCACCATGCTGGTTTGCCTGCGACTGTGGGGATTTCATGGTTGCAGGAATTTTGGTGTTAAAATTGGGAATGTGGGTCCCCACTAACTGTGAATTTGATAGCTTCAAAATACTTTTAAGACTGAAATAGGTGAAGATATTAATTAATAAAATTTAAAAATATTGTGTAAAGATATGTGTCAAGATTTGGACTATCTTCATAACTCAGTAAGCCAATATTCTCTAAATGATTGATGGCATAATGTTATGATATCCTGTATAAGTGAAAGATCCATTCAATGCGTAAGATAGACCAATGGGTTTTGATGTAACAAAGTATGGTAAATGCTTTCATATGGATTCAGATTTCACACTGCAATTAACCTTTTAATAAACTGCACTTGCCAAATTTTGGTGTAGTATCAAAGAAGACCGTGTGCAATTACCTGACAACTCTATTCAAATACTTCTTGTCTAGCTATGTATCTATGTGAAGCTAAATTTTCATTATATACTTCAGCAAAAACAAAATATCACAACAGATTGAATGCAGCTGCAAATATGAAAATCCAGCTGTCCTTCATTACACCAAAAATTACAGAAATTTAAAAAAATGCAAAACAATGCCAACCCTTCACTAAATATTTTGCTTTAGAAAATATATTTTTTTCTAAAATAATGTTATATAGGTTAACATACAGTGACTTTATTATTGTTATTTTGAAGTGAATTAATAAATATTTTTAAATGCCTCTGTTTTAATGCAAAATATGGTAAATAATAATGAATGTGACCCACACAGACAAAAGTTTTCTCAGATCCTCAATAATTTTTAAGACTAAAAAAAGGTCCTGAAATTAAAAAGTTTAAGTGCCTTTGGCCTAGTTAATAATTTTTCAGCTTTTTCATATTTCCAACATATGCATTTAAGGCTACACTTTTCTTTCTAGGCACTGCTTTATTTGCAAATTTTGGTATATCTTGTTTTCATTAATATAATATTCAGTCCAAAATATTTTCTAATTTTTATTATGACTTCTTTGATCATGTGTTATTTAGAAGTCTTCTGCTTAATTTCCAAACAATTAGGAGGGAATTTCTGGCTATCTTTTTGTTATTGATTTCTACTCGGACCGTGGAGCATAGTCTGTATAATTTTAATCCTCTGATATTTGTTGAGACTTGCTTTATGAGCCAAAATACCTCCTATTTAAAAAAATGTTTTGTGTACCCTTGTAAAGAATACGTACTCTGCAGTTGGGTGTGGTGTTCTATATATGTCAAATGGGTCAGCTTTGTCAATTGTGGTTTTTAAATTCTGTATAAACTAATTTTATTTTTTCTGTTTATTCTATCTTCCACTGAGAGATGTGTTAAAATCCCTAACTGAATTTGGAGATTTCTATGGTTTTACTTTTACTTCTGTCTTGCTTGCTTTATATATGTTGAGGCCCTTTTATCAAGTGCAATAAATTTAGAATTGTTTTATCTTACTGTTGAACTGACCCTTTCATCATCATGAATTAGCTCTTTATTCTATTACTACATCTTGTCTTCGAGTCTACCTTGTCTGATAGGAAAATAGGTAAACAAGTCTTTTGGGGGGCTGGTGTTTGCATGAGATTTCTCTTTTCATTCCTTTACTCTCAAGTGGACTGTGTCCTAATAAATAAAATGAGCAGCATCTACATGTATGTCAGCAGAATGTAGTTAGGCCTTAAAAGATTTATTTAAAATATAATATTAGTTGTTTTATTGGTGTATTTACATTTTAATGTAAACTTTGCTGTGTAGGGATAATATTTGACCTCTTATTCTTTGGTTTTTATTTGTTTCCTCTATTTTTTACCTATCTTGATGTCAATTGCCTTAATGACATACTCTTCATTTTTGAATTTTTACCCTCTATCAGCTTGTTAGTTATATTTTTCTCTTAATGCTTACTCTAGAGATGATTGGTGGGTCTTGCACATTCTAAACATATCAGAGTCAACCTCAAATTAGTTGTCTTCATTTCTCTAACAAAGCAAGGACCTTGTAATATAATACTCTAACCATCTTTAGATCACTCCCGTCTTTTTTTGCCATTGTTGTTCTGTATTTTAGTTTTATGTGCAATTAAAATCCCTTAAAGCATTATTATGTTGTTTTAAACAATCACTATTCCTTCAGACTTACCTCCTCGTTTACCAAGTCTTTGTTTCTTCCTGCATTATTGTGAATATACTAATGACCTTTTTTCTTTTGTCTGAATAATTTGCTTTAATATTGCTTTTAGTGTGGGTCTACTGGAAAGAAACACTCTCATTTTCCAAACTTCATGTGGTCTTCATTTTCAGTCTTTATTTCAAAAAACGCTCCATTGAGCATAAATTCCTAAATTAGCTCTTGTTTTTTTCTATCATTTTCAAGATTTCTTTCCATTGTCCTTTGGTTTCCTTTGTCTCTTTTGAAAAGATAGCTGTCTGTCTCAGCATTTTCCTTTGTTTGCCTTTGGCTGCTTCTACTTTTAAGATTTCACTCTGTCTTGATCTTTGGTTTTAGTATGCAGTGGGTTTTGTATTTATCCTTTTGGGGGGTTTGTAGAACGTTTTGAAATTCTTTAGTCACAGTTGAAAAATTCTTACTCTCCATCTCTTCAAATGATGCTGTACCCTCACCTTACCAGGTACCATGTTTTAGACTTCTTCACCGTGTTCCATATGTGTCTTCTGCTGTTGACTGTTTTCCATTTCTTCCCTGCTGTGCCAAGTTTGGGTATTTCATATTGACGTATCTATCAGTTCATTTATCCTCTCTTTGGCTCTCTTTAGTTAAACTAGTTGACTAAATTCTTAAGTTCTATATTGTATTCATTAATTCTTTCTTATTCCTGTTCTTTGGTGCAATTCTCTATTTTACATTTATTTCCTTAAACATGTTTATATATTATAATAATTCAAGTTCATGTTTGATTTCTCCAGTACCTAGATCACCTGCAAGCCTGTTCCTATTACCATTTTTTTCCTCTTGCTGTTTGATGATTTGGTCCTATTGCATGTCTCGCCTGGTAATGTTTTAACTGGATGCCAAAACTTCATGCAGACATGGTAAAGGCCCTGGATGATGTTATCATTGTCTTCCCAAGGGGGATGCAGTATGGGCAGATGACCTTGACCCAATCTAGGCTGGGTCTGCAGCTTTGGAAGGGGTGACCTATCCATGGTGTGCCCTTCTTCCTGGGCTGTGGTCCTTCAGGGACCTCAGCTGAGACCCCGCAGCGCTTACAAGCGCCTCCTCCTTAGTGGGCCCTGAACTTCAGTTTTTGTCTGCAGTGCTGCGAGCTGCCTAAATCCCTGCTTAGCTTTTAAGCCTCTTAGCAGCTGCTTCCTTCACTTCTCCTCCTTTGCCCTATGCCCGCATTCATGGCTCAGCACTGACAACTGCCCTGGGGGGTTGGGTGCAGAACATGAGGCTTCCTTTTCGGGGGTTCCCTTCACACTAGAATCTTGGCCCCTCATTTTCTCACTGTGCATTATTCCAATTATTGTCTTCCCATGCCATCGAGACTTTTCTAGGTACCACTTTCCCTTTCAACTCTATTTCCTATGTGGTATCTTGGCAAATACCCCAGTGGGCTGAAGGCATCGTGAGTGGAAGGCTCGCCCCATGCCTTTCCCTCCCCTCTGAGATCACACTCTTTTAAGCCCTAGTTGTCTTGATTGCTTTCCACTGTCTTTAAACAGGTTTTTTTTTTCAACCCAGCTTCTATTCAACCTCAATGGCAAGTTCACATCTCTCTGCTACAGGCCACCTTGTCATAGCCAGAAATGTTCACTTATTGATAAAGGTTTCCCTAAAATCCTTTCACATTTCGCTCTGGACTCAATCCTAGGGGCTGTGAGTGGACATGGAATGTTCCTGGGGGAGGGGGAGCTGCATTTGCTGTAGGGCTGGACATGTGAGAAGGGGTCATATCCTGTTTGTTTTCCTGTGGATTTTGTGTTACTGATTTAAACACCTTTTGCTATCCTTAGAATGCCAAGTAGGGGTTACAGGGATTCCTCAAAAGGGACTGGGCAGAGGAGCACCAGAGCCTCCGTGTCGGTTGGAGAAAGCCATGTTGCAAGCATTTTCTCTCCGGAGAATGGGTGTTGGAAGTGGTGGAGTCCAGCACAGACTCTGGCTTCGGGGTGCATGTATGAGGCTGCCAGCCACGTGTGTGCTGGCTTTTGCAGCAACCCAGTGGCTTCGTCTGTTCCTTTCATTAGCCAGCCCATTTCCCAGGCTGCTTCTTGGGGAAACTCCTGTGCTTAACGCTGCCCATGTGGGGGACAAAGAGAACGCGGTCTCCTCAGGTGAAGGGGGCCTTTGGTTTCAGGCTTGTCTGAGAGGCCAGCTTGGCCCTGACTGCAGCATCTCAGCTATCTGCCTGGGGTCGGAACTGTCCAAACAAACCAGTTCTGGGTCATTACCCCTTGGTGCCAGCCAGAATTATGATCCTGGCAGCTTCTCCCCGTGTCTCTGGCTCCCAAACAAATAGGCCCCAGATCTTTGCTTCTGTGTGACCCTGAGCAGTCAAAAGCCTGCGTTCACTCAGAGCAGCCAAAGTTACCATAATAACAAAGCCATTTGCTTATTTTCCAGCTTTGTCTATTCTTTCTCCTGGCTCGAAGGCTGGATTGTGGTTGGCTTCCTTCCACGGCCTTCTTTCATCTTGCGTTCCTGGCACTGAGTGCTGGAACAAAGTTGAAGTTGCCACTTAAATTTAGGAAGCTGGGAGGTATGAAATGAGGATGGGTTCCCTTGGAAAAAGGTCCATTTTGCCGAGTTGATGGCCTGAAGTTACACTAAGCCCATGGCACCGTAGGGCGGGGCCTGTGACACGTGCTACGGTCACCTTTGGCACGTGGCATGGCCTCAGGGCCCCCTTTTCAGAATGGTTTTTTAAACAAATTAAATGAAACCAAATATTGAAATACAGTTATCAGATGTTGAAAAAAAATATTGATATAAAAGATAATATAGTAAACTTGTGATGTTAGTGAACTGGCCTAGTGGGGATACCAAAGACTCTTTGCAGAAAGGGAGCTAAGAACCACTGCTATTTCCGTGTCCATGTAGTCCTTGCCGGGGTCTCAAGGTGTCACTTCCGCTAACACCAGTGTGGCTTGCTGTCTACACTCAGAGTTAAAAGACATGCTCCATCTCAGTAATTTTCCCATCCAGGCTTGTGAACGCTGCATGCTCTCGGCTAGAAGCTCAGTTAGGATGACTGCCTCCCCCAGGCCCGAGGCGGGAGCGTCCGTGCTGCACATAGAACATAGCGGGGTCGGCTACTCCTCAGGGGTTGTAGCGCTAAGCTGGGGTTCTTTCCACGCAAGCCCTGAGAGTGAGCTTAATTCGTCCGCATTTATCGAACAGCTACTATTTAATGCCCTGTGCCTGGCGGTCCATGTCCTGGGTGCTCCCTGGGACCTTGGTCCCTGCATCTCTGCATACAGGGAGCATTGTGTGGCCGAGCCCCTGCGCGCGTCACCCTGGCCAGTGTCACTGGGTTCCCATCCATCACAGTCACTCTCCCTGAAGGACAGCAGCACCAGTGCTGCTGTCAGCCTGAGGAAGCCAGGCCTGCTGGTCAAAACCAGTGACAGCATCTCTCTCTCTCTCTCTCTCTCTCTCTCTCTCTCTCTCACACACACACACACACACACACACACCCCTCACCCCCCACCCCCTACTCCATCCTCCTTCACCCGTGGGCCAGTCTGTGCCTCTGAGTGGACATGTTTTCAGGAGAGCAGGCCGCAGAGGAAAGGGGCTTGGAGCACCCTGGAAGACAGCCCTCATCAGGTGGGGGCCATCAACTCCAGGTGGGTTTATACCCTGGGGTCCTCGTGACCATGAGCAGCTGGGCACTAGGCAGGGGCTGGTGGAGGTCAGGGTGGAGCAACAGAGCCCCTCTCTCCCCATCTTTGGAGGCCCTCGCATCACGCGGCCTAAGTGTTCTCATTGTGCTGTCGCACCAGCCCCCCCATGCTCCGCTACACCCCCGGGTGTGATTAAGATTGGAGCTGGTGTGTGCCGGGGGGAGGGGGAGCTCCCCCTTTCTGCCATAACACAGATTTTTCCTTGTATCTACACAGTCTTCAGAGTTAAAATATTTTGTTTTATTACCTTAGAAATATATAATCATTGTCGATAAATAAGAAAATACAGAGAATTATGAATAAAAGGATTACTGTATATTCCCAGAAGCCATAGATAAGTGCTATTAACATTTTGTATATTCCCTTTCAGAATGTTTATGACACATATTCATATATATTTTTTCTTTTCAAAAATAGGATTTTCCTGTAATTGTTGTTTTGCAGCTAGCTTTTTCCACATTTACTATATCTCAAATTTCCCCAGGTGAATACATGTATTTCTCCAACATGTCCCTTAAGGGCACCCAGTGTTTTATGGGATGGCTAAATAACAGCAACTGTGCTGATAATAATACAACACGGGCCAGCCGTGGGCCGGCGTCTGTGCGTATTTCACGGCGTTGAGTCTCCGCAGTGTCTCTGAGAGGTAAACATCGCTGCAGTCACGTTTAGGAGGCTCAGGCACTAACTGAAATTATTTCTAAGTTTCTGATATCATTAATAATACTGTATTGAACTTGACATAACTTTTTGGACGTGTCACAGTTTTCCTTCAGAAAAATTTCTAGAAACGGAATTGCAGGGTCAAAAATTATACCTGCTTTACATAAACTTCATACACATGCAAATTTTTCTCTCAAAAGCTTTGACCAAGCTCAAGTTTCATCCAGTGATATAAGAGAAGGCCCTTCCCTTCTACCATGTTAAGGAGGGCCCTGATATCATTAAAACACAAAGCAAAGCAAAATGAACAAACAAACCCTAGCAGAATAACAACAAGGACACAGTAAGAACTCTGGGTAATGGGATACCTGTGACCCCGGGACCACCCACATGCTCTTTCACAAGGTCATTACCTGTTCATAGTGCTCTTTTGTGAATCACCTTGTCATGTTATTTGCCCAGTTTTCCTCTTAGGTATTTATCCTTTTCTTATTGATTTGCAAGCACTCTTTTTATCTTAAGGATAATAACTATAGGCTACACATATATTTAGCAAACCTTTTCTCTTGATTGGTTTTCATTTTAATGTTTTCTTAGGCATTTCCCTTTAGCAGTTTTTCTTCATTTTTGTTCAGACAAATCTCTAGTAATTTGTTTTCTTATTTAGGTTACATGCTTGGAAAGGTTTTTCTCACCCTAAATGCATAACATTTTTTAAAAAATCATGTATATTTATTACTTGTCCTGATATATTATTTTTCATTTAATTGTTTATTTCATTTGGGACTTATTTGTTGTGAGCTATGAGATAAGGATCTAGCTTTATCTTTTGGAACCTGGTGAACCAATCATTTAGAACCAGACATTGAATAGCCTACCCCTCCTACATACATTTGAAATCACACCATTGTTTTCTTAGTTATCTCAGGGCTTGTACTTTTAGTCTAAATTCTTTGTCATCTGGATTCTCTGAAGTTACCTGGTTTGCTGCATGTGACACATGCACAGTAGTGTATGTGACAGTGGAAATTCTCCCCCACCACTCTTATTATTCAAAGTTTTCTGTTTTGTTGTTGTTGAAGATGAAATGCAATATTTACTTTCATTAACTGCATGATACTTATTCATTCATACATCTATTTTCTAAGCAATGTCTGATAATAACTTTAGCTTCTCTAGATTCTTCTAGAAGGAAGATGTTTGAGTAGATAGCTTTTGCTTTTGTTGAATTCACTTCACAGTCTATTCATGGAAAATATGTTCATCCTTTTCTTCATATGAAGTTGTGAAGCTGGAAATTTTGCCTTTTGCTCGTCCCTGAAAATACCTTTCTCCTCCCTCACTTCCTTGCTGCCAGCAGTTTTCACATCCTCTCCCCTTCACAGCTTCCGGTCATAACTAAGCCCAGTGGAGCAGCAGATTCTGACGGAGCCCATCAGTGATTAGGGGTCTGCCCTGTGCTGTTTGTTTAGATGGGTACATCCGTGATGCACGCCACACCGCACACAAGACCTAGCGCGTGGAAACTCCAGGCTGGGTTCCTGCCTTCAGTCGTGCTCTGCAGAGCTGTACTGCCGAGAGCGTCTTCCTACCTTTTGTGCTCACTTTGTACAAGTTTATTGAGATTTGTTGGCAATGAGAAGGCGCAGGAAGAAAAGGAATACCGGACACTGGAGTTCCATCTTCCTTTCATTCACAACCTAAAGCTTTACAGGATCCCATGATCTCTGCTGGATTAAAAGCAAGCAGGAAGTGAACTTCATAGCTGAATTCAGAGTTATTTGGGGGCAGCGAGGGGAGATGGAGAAGGCTGATATCAGGACACACCACAAGCCGAGCCGTGTCATCTTTGCTCTTACTGTGTGGGGACCACTCTCCTGTACTGTGGGTGGATCCTTCCCAGTCCCCCCACTATCTCCTTTAACAGTCACTGCTTCAGCCTCCGGGACTGCAAGTGTAGGTTCAGCCCAAGGCCTCACCCCAAAGCTGGGGGTCCCCCACTTGGCCCCTTAGTGGACTGCAGTGCATGAGGTGTGGCCTGCTGCTGGCTGATGCTTTTCTGGTTTAGTCAGCAGACTTGGGGTGCAGGAAGGAGACACGGGGGCCACACCCACAGGCCAAGGTGGCCTTGGTCCCACTGCGAGTAATTGCTGAGACTTCCGATCCCAGGTACCTAAGACAGTCCGCCATGCCCGTGGGTGATGAAACCCATGACAGCCTTTTTTGCTCCAGCTGGTCACAGAGAATTGCTCTGTTTTCCTACTGTTTTGCAAATGCATGAAAATGGCTAGAAATTTTGGTCACCACGTGAGTCCTTTTATCACCACTGAAAAGTAGGAAGGGGTATTTTTAGTTCAAACAAATAATGTTGCAGGCACAATATGTTACATTAGAAAAGGCTAATTTCGTGTTATTAAATATAATCAGAAACACGCCGTGAGATTTGTCATGTTGACATGGTGTGCTAGGTACCTTCACACAGCTCAGCAGGCTGCCTTGTGTGCACACTGCTTAAACTTTCTCATCGATGACTTTTTGCATGATAACCAGAATATTAAAAAATATGAAAATGGCCTCATGCTTCTCAGCAAATGCAAGCCTGGGGTACTGGGAGGCAGCTCCCATCAGCAGAACTGCAGGCTGCAAAGCCTCTGTGAGTGCCCTGAGACTTCTGGATCAGGGCTGAGCTGCAGGCTGGCTCTCTGCCTCTCCCTGCCTCTCAGTGCCCTGGCCGCCCATGTTGCAGCCCGGTCAGCACCTGCCAGTGTTGTTGGGCACAGAGGAAGGGAGAAGGGCTGTGATCCTAACAGCTCTTCCTTGGGTAGAAAACTGTAACTGCCCATTACTGACCCCCTGCCACATCCCAGGCCTTGCCATGTTCTCAACATTCCCCCTTCTCTCTCCACCACACCACTTTGGAATGTTCTGGAAGGTTCCTAAGAAGACTGAGGTAGATGGATTACACAGGTAGCTTTTTTTTCTGGATGTGGAGATTTGCACCCCATTTATTTTATACAAATAGCAGCGTTCTTTTGAAAAAAGGAGAGCAGAGCAAAAGGCAGAAGGCATTTTGCTCTGACAGCATTGGGTCTACAATCTTCCATTACCCTTGGTATTCTTTAAACAAGAAGAGATGCTTTGAGCAGAACATTTTTCAACATAGGTTTGATGCCCACCTGCCTTGACCACAGGACACGCCCAGCCCTGCTTCTGTGAGATGCTCAATCCTGGGCAACACTGTCTCCTACTCTGCCAGCCGGACACATTGCTTAACTAAAAGAGACATGGAGGGCCGGCCGAGTGGCGCGATGGTTAAGAACTGGCTTGGGACGCCAGAGGGCCCCGGTTCGGATCCCACATATGAGGGCCAGTGACACTGCCCTCCACAGCTAAGATGCTGAACAACAGCTCAACCTGGAGCTGGGCTGCCATGAGTCGCTGGCGACGGCGTAGGCTGCAGCCCCTGTGGCAGTGGGTTGCCATGGGCTACCGTGTGTAGCCAGCAGCCAGCGTGAGCGGCCAGCAGCCGCAGTGAGTGGCCGTCCAGAATTCAGCGACTGATCTGCCTTGGCCGGGAAGAGCGCAATGATGGTGCCAACTTGGGCCAGTGAAGCAACATCCTCCACAACTAGACTGAAGAACAAAAACGACAGCAACTTGTCTGTTCCCCTTTCCCCAATTCCTCAGCACTGTTCCCATCCCCTCAATGCCCCAATAAAAATCTTATAAAAAAAAAAAAGACATGGAAAGAAAGGAAAGAAAAAAATTCATCCCCCAGTGGCCAAAATGATCAGGTTGAATTGGTTATTGCACACTGAAGACAGTAGTGATTCTCAGCATCATTCTTCTCAATAACATTCATGGTTTGAGGTAGTAACAGCAAGCTGCTGAGTGATGGGGGAAGACTGGACGTCCCATTTGACGTGGTGGCACAGCCGGCACTCAATCCATCTCCAAGTTTACGTGACACATAAATGATACATCAAGACATGGCTTCATTTTTAGCATGCATTAGTTAGGATAGGCTAAGCTTTGCTGCTGTCACAAAACCCAAAAGCGTGTTTCTCAGCCATGCAAAGTCCACTGTAGGTTAAGCAACTCCTCAGGTGGCTGTCCTCCGTGTGGTGAGTCAACAGTCCAGGCTGCCCCCACTTTGTGACATTCCCACCTCAACACGTAGCTTACAGGTCACAGCAGCAAGACAGGAGAGAGCACTTAGATGTCCCATTCACTCTCCTGGGCTTTGACCGAGAAGTGGCATGTGATACATCTGCCCACAGTCCAGCTTTTAGAACCAGTAACATGGCCCCAACCTAGCTGCAAGGGGCCTGGGGAGGCGTAGTCTTTCTCTGCACCCTGGAAGAAGAAAATGACATGGAACTTGGTGAACAGGAAGCGTTGTTTCTGCAGAGACCACTTGAAAGGGAAAAGAAAAGCTGTTTTTTTAAAGACAGAAGCGATAGCTATGGTGGTCAGCAGGGGAATCCTTCCAGATCATGTGCAAAACATTTGCTTGAGAGATGTAGACCTGTAATGAGTGTTAATGACAGAGTGGCCGAGGTACAGCAAGCAAATGTCACATCTAGAACTTGAAGGAGGTTGAGGGTTGCTTCATTTACCTGATTACATGTATTCACTTTTTATTGTTAATAGAGGAAAGCATGTATATGGTAATAAATCAAACAGTTCAGAAGCAGTGAGGATGGAAAGCAGCCCCCTCCCCGCCCACCCATCCTGTCCCTCCTGCTCCAGTCCCCTCCCTGGACAACTTCCGTGTCCTCTCTGGTCTGGTTGGTCTTCATAATTTGACATAATATGCTTATAAATTTATTACTTGATTTATCAGATTTATGCAAGATTGATCGATACTTTAATATAGAAGATAAGGATTTAGCTTACGTATACTCAGGGGTGATACTGAACGTCTTTGACAACTGATAGCACCCAGGCACTAACCAATCGGAGTAGGTGCTGCTCAAGGTGCTGGGTAGGGTTCCACAGGTGCCCCACCATGCTGGGCGTTAACCCTTCAGTTACTAAATCTGGGGGGAACCAATCCAATGGAAGGAGGCAAGCTATATTGTGGTGGTGGGTGGTGGGTAGGGAAGGGGACTTGAGCAGTGGCTATTTACCAAGTTCTGTGGAACTATCTCAATACTTCAACAGTGATGAAAGCTCTCCAGCAGCTGGATATCATCCTTGCAGACACCAATTTCGCTAACTTGTTCCTGTGTTTGAAATCACCATTAATAATGTTTCCTTAATAATGTTTCATTAATAATGTTAAATTACCTTTGTAATTTAAACAATGCATCTACCCCTCTATTTTTGGTTCTATGACATTGAGCACTGTCTCTTGGCTGAATTATGGAATGAGTATATTATCAGCACCTTAGTCTTTTTTTTTTTTTTAATAATTCATCATTTAGGGTGGATGCGTTTTTCTCTAGAAAACTCAAATACCATGTGAAATGATTCCTCCAGCCGGGGTGGGGACAAGAAAAGGCTGTGACACTGGCAAAGACCTCAACAGTATGACCCCTGCCCTTTGGTGTCCCCGGGCCCCTACAGACCAATATGGGAATTGTCCAGTCTCGGGTCATAGCTGGTTTTCTTGACTCTTGAAAGGCTTTTTGTTTCAGGTCTCGGCTCAGTGTGCCCTGGGGCTTTAAGGGAGAAAGCCCAGTTCAAGGGCCAAGTTCAGCTCTCGCCAGTATGGCCTTTGCAGACAGGTGCAGCCTTGGCGGTCAGGCAAGCTCAGAGTAGGCTGCCCTTCCCTGTCTGTATCAGAGAGGGATTTGTTGCTGCTGTAGCACATTACCACACAGTCAGGGGCTTCACACAAGGAGATGGTATTGGCTTATGGTTCTGGAGGTCAGAAGCCCACAGTCAGTTTCTCCAGGCTAACATCAAAGTGTCGGCAGGGCGGATGCTTCTGGAGGCTCTGGGGGGAGTCTGTTTTCTTGCCTTTTCCTGGAGGCACCCACGTCCCGGGCTCACGTCCACCTCCGGCTTTCCTCCTCACACCTCCGCCTCCTCCTCTGACCCTGCCTTCCTGGAAAGACCCTGGTGATGGCAGTTAGGGCCCCCCGGATAACCCGGGATCGATCTTTTCTGTAATCACACCAGCAAAACCCCATTTACTATGTAAAGTGGCAAATCTACAGGTGCTAGGGATCAGGACCTGAACATTTTGGGTGGCCTTTTTCAAGCTACCACATGACAGAAACGAGTACATGGGAGGGAAAGGAAGCGACGGGCCGATGTGATGGGAGATGACGACAGCAGCGCGGCCTGAGCGGAAAGGGAGGCAGAAGCAGGCACAGACCAGAGGCCCAGAGCGCAGGGACTGGCTTCCAGCAGCATGGGAGTTCAAGTCTGGCCCTTTGGTGGGTGCAAGCTGAGAAGGGAGGCTTCCTAGACACTCATGGGGCTGAGCTGGCGGGCCCGGCACGCTGAGAGGTGCAGAGTGAGGACTGACCAAGCCACCCAGACCCGCTCCTGTCATGGCGGAGCACCAGCCAGTGTCTGTCCGTCTTACAGCTCAGCCTGCTGACCCCGAGCTGCAAACGGGCCTCCCGGCTCATGAAGCTGAGCTTTCCTGATCGTGTCCCTCCATGAAGGGCACTCTGCTGCGGCTTTGCATAATTATCTGCGCAGAGATTTGTTTAAGGAGAGCTGGAGTATGGGAGAGGAGATAACATGGGATGATTCCCCGAGGTGGCGTTAGAAGCTAGAAGTTTCAGCAATCCTTGCCTTTGATTGATTGATTGATTGATTGATTGATTGATTGATTTCTCTGAAAATTCCAGACAAGTTCTAGATGAATGGCCAGGTGATTTTTCTAGGTTGAGAACATGCTGGGGTTCTGGATTTCTTTGCTGTGTAGGCAGAACTCTAAGATGGCCCCCAAATTCCCACCACCATGGGCCCACCCCAGCACAACCCACTCCCTGAAGTGGCAGGACCTGTGGGTGTGATGGAGTGTTACGCCCACGACTGGGCTGCAGTCTTTGGTGAAGGCGAAACGTTCCTGCCGACGTAACATCAGCTTGGCACTGAGTCAGTCTAAGGGGGGTTTTCCTGAGGAGGCCTGAGTGAACCAGACAGAAGCCCTTCAAAGACGGACAGAGTCCTTAATGCTGGCTTCAAGGAATCGAGCTGCCCTGAGTGAGAGGCTCTCTGAGAAGGTCACTGTGGGCTGAGGGTTCTAGGACCTGAGAATAGCCCATGGTTGACAGCCAGCGAGAGAGTAGGGAGCTTGATCCGACGACCACCTGAGCTTGGATGGGATCCTGACCTCCAGAAATGCGCAGGCCCCCTGGTGCCTTGACCGCAGTCTGAGACCCTGAGTACAGGACCCAGCTAAGCTGGGCTGGACTTCTGACCCACAGAAACCAGGAGGTCCTGCCTGTGTGTCATGTAAGTGGCTAACTGTGTATTGATTTGCTATGTAGCAATGGGAAGCTAGCGCACTTATGAAATAGGACACTTGGAAACCAACCTGGGCACTGATAGGACGGTTATCTTTTACTGGGCCCGTGTGGACATCTGACTCTGGGTTTAATCAGAAAAGAGGGACAATGGAGGGTCACGTGGCACTGGGCTTCACCTCTCAAGACCAGTGAACTGACACATCTCAATGAAGAGTAAGAGATCCGATGGAAAACCAAGGGTGACTTGAACTAAAAAATGGCCTCACATCTCAGAGGTGGCTCTGATGAGATTGTTACCCAGAAAACCTTTCCGACCTTAAATAATATCGTCTTGATTGCACATTCCCATTCATCATGGTATTTTCCTGTGCCAAAACAAAGAACAAATGGACTCTTTACAAGATAAAGTCAGTCTTCTTTATTTCAGCCAAGCCAGGGGTCTCATGGTCCCTGCTCTTATAATCAGATCCCAGATTTCACATGAAAGCTGCTTATTGATGGCCTAGTTTTTTCCAACATAGTAGCATGTCAATAAATTGGAGAATATTTTAGTTTGTTAGATTTCCCCAAGCATTCTGGAGAAATCCTTAGACAATTTGACATATAAACTGAGTTAATTGCTTTATAGAGTGGAGCCGTATCAGCTATTCAGATACATCCTATGACAGACATTCATAAATACAAGACAGACATATGTGTCAATACAGTGATGTATAAGATAATTATTTTTATTATGGGAATTTCTGAATTGAAATCAAGACAACCTCAGCAGTACTAATAACTGCCGCGCCCGCCCCTCGTTGTCACAGAAGTGAGGAGGGGAAGCTCGGATTCTTTTCTGATTTTTCTCAGTTCTTCCTCATGCCCGGAATGTAAATCTCAGGACACCATAAAATTGAATAAAAAAAAATGTAATTTTAAATTATTTTTTATTTTAAGTCAGATAGGAGCATAATAGAAAAAGATCATCAAAAACAATGAGAAGAAATAATTGTTAATTTCTACAGTACCTTGAAACAGAAGCCCAAGAGAATAAAGGGAATAAGGATACTATTAAAATTTCCTCTTTTATTATATCTCCTCTGCCAGAGTAATTGTTGCTGTGTCCAATATATGCAGGGGACAATTTACTAGCTGTTTTCTATTAGTTTTTAACATTAACATATACAGAAATAAAATGAATAGCGAGCTTGCTTTGCTTAATTAGATGACTGACAGGCATAAATGTTGCTGGACCAACTCTTCTTCATCATATCTGAGCACTGGGGTAACCAAGTCGAAGTACCATAAGCGATGCACACTTCCTCCTTTATTAAGTGAATATTGATGCAATATTATACATTATTTTTCAGGCCACCACATAAGGAGGGGCACATGGGTCTTTTTCTGCAAGAATGGTATATTAGTATTCAGAAAGAAAAAAATCCCTAATATATCATTCACACAGAGGATTAAAGGTTTCCATAGGTTCCTTCCTCTGTGAAATCGTGGCTCTTCAGGGGAACATTTCAACCTGGACTTTTCTAATCGTACGATGGCACGAAATGACAAGGTGTAGGAAGCGACGGGGGACACACTGGCTTGGTCCAAACCCTGGATTTCCTTCAGGAGTTTTCCAGGAATAGAAAATTGACCTCCTCAGGATCTTCAGGTGCACTCAAGGCTGGGTCAGCTCAGCAAAGTTTGTCGACTAGCTGTGATAAATGGTAACCCAACATAAAACTAATGAATTACAGTGTATTTTTCTGAGAGCAAGCTGTGTGCTCTTTGCTTTCTCCTCTCTGTGTATCTGTCTGTCTCTCCTTACACACACATACACACACACACACATACACACATGTTTGTGTACATTAAAACACACACCACATATACTGGGAGTGCCAAAAAAATGTATACATACATGTGACTTGTATTCATCTTTTTTGTTATCAGTATATATTGAGTATTACAATTTTAAATCATTTTTTTTCTTTCTTAAAATGTGTACACATTTTTGGTACACTCTCTGTATAATTATTTAGTTTGAGAGCAGCCCTCCAAGGCAGGCACTATTAATATCTCCATTTTACAGATGAGGAAACTGAGGCACAGGTGTAGGAAGCCAGCCAATGCATGTAGGCACATTGATTTAGCATGGGAGAGCTGCCCCGGATCAGGTGATGGGTGGGTTTTGTCATTCAGCAGATATCCACTGCATACTTACTGTGTGTCAGGCAGTCTGGTAGGTACTGGGGACAAGCAGTAACACAGTGAGCACAGCCCACGCCCTCATGGACCCAACATCCTAGATGGTTTGGAATGGTCTGTTCCCTAGTGTGATGACTGATATACCACCCCAGCCAAACTTGGCAAATTCATTCCACCTCAGGAAGGTGAATTGGGTGTCCCAGAAAAACATGTGACTGCGGTGCATGTCAGTGTGGAGGCTGTGGGGCGTGGTGACGCATTCTTCTGCAGTCCCTGACCATGTGGTCGGCCTGGGGGCCCTGTGCCTTGGGGGCTAGCTGACATATTCTCCCTGCACCCATTCATGCAAGCTGGGCGGGGCCTCCTGCATTTTCTTGTTATGCGATTTGGAAACTGAAAATGATCAAACACAATGTAAAGTATGTTTATAGGTAAATCGACCTGTGTTTGGTTTATCAGCCAATTCAGTAAAGCCTCTCCCCACATGCTTATCAGACTTTTTGCAACAAGGGTGGACTCACAATGGCTGGAGGCTTCATTTTTTTATGGCCCTAAAAACCAGAGACCTCCACGAAGCAGTCCTCAGGCTGGGGGTCCCAGGGCCACCCCTCCCTTCACATTTCTTTAATGCTACCAGTGGCATCTTTTGCGTGAGCCGAGATTTCTCTCCCAAGTGCTTGTACGGTGTCACCTGAGCTGTCCCCATGTCCCCACTGCAATGCAGATGCTGAAAGTTTTACAGTGGACAGATATAGCACCACTGACAGCACGTGAGTGGCTCTAAAGAGCACTGTCCGCGAAGACACAGTAATTCACATTTGCAGTATTGCTAATAAAATTTAACAAATGGAAAACCAAAATGTCAAACAAGCAATAATACTGATGGTATTTCTCGTAGGCCGAGTAAAGAGAATCACAGTGACTTTAATTGGTTAGAATAACGAAAAGAAGAGAGAGTGAGAGGAAAAAAAAAAAACCTTCCATAAGTTACAGTGACTCAACTGGAGAGAGAGAGAGAGAGAGAGAGAGAGAGAGAGAGAGAGAGAGAGAGAGAGAGAGAGAGAGAGTAATTTTACTAAAAGTAGGTAGTAATAATGTAATAATGTAACAAGCCTAGGAGAGGAATGTCTTAGAATGGTGTAATTGACTTGGATTAATTATGGGGGTGATTAATTATAGAGTCCCCCTATTCTGAGATTGGAGACCTGAAAGAGCTGCACCGTGGCATCATATTTCAAGAGTTCAAGCTGCACGGGAAGAGGAGTGATATTTATGGGGTGCAAAGCACTGTGGGACTTTGTGTGAATCCACATATACTCAGCTTGTCAGAAAACATCTTTGTATTTACCCCTGCAACCCGGAGACTGCAGCCCCCACCTCTACAGCTTTCATTCACCCATTTTCCAGGTCGAAAGCTTGGGGTTCATTGTCCGAGGCTGCTGTGCTTTCTGGAGTGTCATTTCAGATGTTTAGACGATTCCTCTGCGTTACCAGAGCTGTGTTGTGCTTGGGAGCAAATGCTGGTAATGATTGGGATAATCTCACTCAATCATCCATCCCCTTGTAATTTGTCACGACTGGATGCGACGCAGCCGACATTTTCCTTGTAACGATTTTCCCTTAAAACTTTAAGCCTCCGTGAAGGCCAGCATTCACAGGGAAGAAATGGTGGCTTTTATTAAAAACAGGAAAATGGCACTTAGCTTGCATGAACATACCATTAAAGGAACAAAGCCGCACATGCCATGCACTTGTTCAGGTCTGTACAAACGTCTGGATGCCCCATGATAGGTTCTCCAACAGCTGGGTCAGTGGCTGAAGGTTTCTGTGTCACCGCGAGGCTGTAGCATGATATGATGGTGCCATCGCAAGTACCGATGATTTTTCAAACTTTGTCGTGTGGGTGTCACAGGCTCCAGGCTCTTCCATCATCCTAGCATCCATCTAGCACCAGCCCCGGGCTGGGTTTACCTTCGGGACACAATATTCTTCCTCGGCAGCTTTTTTTGTGTGGCATATTCAAGAGGTTGCAATTATGTGACAATTCCAGGATTTTGTTTTTTGTTGTTGTGGTTGTGGTTTGGTATTTACAATGACGTTGCTAAAAATCAAAACACAAGTAAAATGGGAAAGGTGTCCAAATATCTACAGTTTGACCCTTGTTTCACACACAGTGTAGCATGTTAAGAAAGGTTAATTCTGTATTAAATATAACCAGAAACCCAATACGGGGCTTGTCACACTGACGTGGGGTGGTGGGGACACTGCCGCTCAGCAGGAAGCCTTGTTATATTTTTTTATATGTTAGTAGACGTCTACTTGGAATTGATCAAACCTTTGCTTCCGAAACATATATGCCAACACCTCCGCAACACACCATAAACCAGACTCTCAGAAAATAATAATGATGCTTATCAGTCACTCGCCTTGAGTTTGCTTGTGAAAAACCTCCAGCTAGCGTGCTATTGGAGCTCTTAAAACATAGATCTTTTTGCTGTACTGATAATTCACTCTCAGCCCGAGATTGATGGCTACGTGAAGTCCATAAAAGATGTTACCACTATATTTTGTTCTTATGATTTATTTTATCATGTTGTCAAGGTTTGCAGAAAACAAGAAACAAATCAATGAATGTCATGCTTAAATATTAAAGAAGGCTGTAATACACATTTTTATTCAGATGCCTTATTCAATCTTGTGGCTCAGAAAAGAGTAGTGGCAACCAAGCTTTTATTTGAATTACTTTTGGAAAAATTAATTTAGGAGGACTGTTGAATTGTGAATGGCAAAAGGTAGCTAACCTTATTTGCTTAAACAGGAATATATGGAGGCAGTGCTCCTCGGAAAAGCAGTTCTGACAAACCGCAGGGAAGCGAATGGGTTTTAAGGCATCAAGAACTTGGGCTGGAGTGCGCTTAGCAAATTCGAGGCCACGGTGGGGAGGAGGGTGTTTGGAAAGCAGCCGAGGGGGGGATTTTGCTTCGGGGCTGGGGACCCGATGCTGCGCGCTTAGCTTTTGAAACGAGTCATTTCCTTCATCATTCTATGAAATCAAGATCACCAGCTCTTCCTAACGCGGCACTGTCTGCAGCGTGGCGTATTCCAGAATTGCTGGCCTTTCCCACACCTCATTAGATAGCAAGCAGAGAAGAACAGCTAAATCTTGCTTTATTTGTCTGACTTGGACGGGCTTTCTGAAAGGGGGACCTACCTGCGCAGAGACTGTCAACTGCATATTAACACAGTCTCGAGGTGGAGACAGCACATTGCCCGGCATGGAAAATATACTCCGAACCCTGCTTTGCTTTGCTTTGCTTTTTTTTCCTGAAACAGAGAAGGGTGCAAAAAAAAAAAAAAAGGATTCAAAAGACATGTCAAAAATGAACCACCCAGGTGTTATGCTGGGATCAGGAAGCTTCGGCCGAGCACCTTCCTGGAAGCTCAGGTGTGTGCTGGGCAAAGGGATGAACAGACCCAGGGCTGCGATGCCTCGGGGTCCCGCCTGCCTTTGGATTATCAGAGAAGAAGCCATTAGTCTCAGCGTTATTTCATTGTGAAGTGCATTGCAGTGTACCTCACTGTGTTCTTGTTTCGTAAAAATGGGTGATCAGCACAGTGTGTGCGGCGATTCCAAATTCACATGATATTCACTTAACCACCGGCCCTGCACTGCCACTGTTCCCAATAAACTGGAGTTTATTTGAATTTAGCAGACAGATACATTGGGAGGTGATCATTTGCATTACAATAAGGCTCTTCATTCTAAGGGAGGAGTCCTGGAGGGATTCTTTTAAATAGAAAGCTCTCCAAGTACTTTCACAAATATAATTTGATTTTTAAAAATTCCCGTCTCATGTAGTTCTCAAGAACGCTCCTATTGTGTGAAAGGAGAGGCGTCACTAGTTAATTTAGTGATGAGAGAGCTCCCTGCAAATATTTTGGTCTTAAAAAAAATTCCGATGTCTTCGCATGGAAGTCACACCCAGACCTGCAAGTTCAGTTCTGTTTCATTTCCATTTTCCTCTCTTGGTCAGCCTGAATGCAAATTTCAACCCAGTCCATTGGTTCACCATCAAGCAAGTCTCACTCGGCCGGTGCGTGAACAAGAGGACGTTCTCCGAGGGGCAGGCGGGATGGCTGGTGCCTAAATGGCTCCTGGGAAATTGCTTCTTCCCATAATATACCGCGGTGGGAAACAGAAAGAGAGGGCTCAACAGAGGCGATTTCCAGAGCGTCCGGGGTTGCGCGAGCAGCTGGGGAGCTTATCACAGTAGTTGCTCAAGAGTGGGGAAGCGTCCAGTCAGAATTCCACAGAGACAGCGAGGGTGTGTGTGTGTGGGTGTGTTCACCTGGGTGCCTGGGTGGTTACCTCGCTCAGTCACCTGGATGGATGCCTGCTGGAGTGCTGAATACAAGAACAGAAATTCTGAGTGGAAGAGAGATTCTCAGACGGATGGGTCTGCGGGGGCAGCTCTGGGCAGGAGGGGAGGAAGTCTGCTCTCCCCATGACAGACTTGGTGGAAAAGCCCCCGGGGTGGGACCAGAGCGCTGGCTTCATTGTTCTCTCCTGGTCCTTGGACGGCACCTCAGCAACTCCCGCTCCTGTGGCCTGGTCTCCAAAGGAGAAGCAGGGTCTGGCTCAGAATTCCTGGAAAGACGCCCCCTTCTTTCCCCAGTGCTGCATTCCCCAGGCCAGAGTAACAGGCCTAATGGCAGCAGCGGTCATGGCGTGGGGTAAGTTGAGAAACTTCGGGTAAGGAGAGTGAATAGGGTTCTGAGAAGTCCTGCCCTAAAGGGACCTGTCTGTCTCACGTGCTTGGTCACTCTCCCCAGAGGACACACACCATGCAGCATTTCCAGTCTTCTCAAGAAGCCACTTGGGCATTCAGTGCTTAGCAGGGCCTGCTTTGGGAAAGGCTGTCTTAGTCTGTCTGTCTGGGTGGTGCAGAAAGCCATCTGATGACCCGGAGTCCTTCTGTGACGGGAGTGTTGCATCCTCTTAGCTCTCATTGGGATGCTGGTCTGTGTGTTGGCAAAGCTTGTCAGCCAGGACAGGTTTCCTAACTGGAGGAGTTTGGGGCACTGAGAGAGACTTCGGGTGGGAGTGGGGGGGAGGGCGTAGCAGGACCTGAGTTTCCAGGAGAAGCCCGAGGCACTTTGCCCCCCCCCATGCCCTTGTTAATGGTTCTCCCTTCTAGCTGGGCTGCCCAGGGGCCTAAGTTATTGTTCGGTGACCTCAGGGCCACCACCTGAAGAGGAGGTTCACTTCTCGAAGGTGAGGTGTGGGAACTAGGCACCTCCATTTCTCGTCCACTGGGGTACCGAGAGGCTCCGTGTCTCCTAGAGGAGCAGCTCCTGGAGGAAGGTGCTGGACCCGGTTGTTTGTCCGCCTCTTGTTTCTAAGTCTCACCAAGTGTCCACTGAGACTGTCGGGTTGACCACGTGCTGTGTACTCATAGCATTGTGTCTGGAGAGGGTTTAGGTCGCACTGGGTGCAGATGCTTGGTTTCCGGGTGGTACTGAGAAGGCTGTCCTCAGTGGCCCCGGCTGTGAGGTTCTCATTCTCCATATGGCTTCAACCTGCGTCCAAACCACCCATCTCCCAGCCCGAGAAGCCACCGACCCTCCATTTCTTCCCATTCTGTGACTACAGCTGGGCTGGTGACACACTGCCTTGAGATCAGAGTGAAAACAGGATGGAGCTGACTTCTGTAGGAATGGCGCTTGGCTACTACTCCAAATTAGAACGCTGTCAGCAAAACATTGTTCTGGACTCATGACAATGAGCTTTGGTCCTTTTCCCCCTCGTAGAACAAGTCTTATTCCAATACTTTTTTAAATGAGCAGAAGGAATGAATGCTGAGGGTGTCCACTCCGGTCCCCTCAGCAGAGATCTGAACTGGTGGACACTTCTCTCACCCAGGACACCAGGAGGCTCAGCCCAGAACGCCACACAGCCCCTCCGACAACAGCACCGATGCTGCCGACAAGCCTCATTATTCTATAATCGGGCCAAGGGGCCAGACTCACTAGGTGCATGAAGTGGACGGAAGAGCCCTGACCCTGAGGGCAGGAGACCTGCCTCAGGACCCCCCCCCTTGGTCTGCTCTGGCCACTTTGGGGGAGCCACATGATAGGACAGGACCCACAGTTTCCTCACCTGGGAAATCCAAAGACCCTCAGTACCTCTCAGTTTCGGGGATGAAGGAACAGTGCATGCAGAAATACGCATAAACCACAGAGCTTCACCAGATGTGAGATTTATTAGTGCTTTGCTCAGGGCGAAAAGGTATACGGAGCAGCCACCAGGCAGCTGGTAATGTCAGTCTGCTCCCCGGCACTCGCATCCAGGAAAGTTACTCAGTCCGCCGAATGCCAGAACCAGGTTCACCCAGGAAAAGAGCTGGAAGAAGTTCCTGCCCCCAGTTCTGCATCCAACGGCCCCCGAAGCTGACGCGGAAAGCCGTCAGGAGCAGACAGGAGCCTGTCTGGTGCTGTGTGGAGATGGCCGCTTAGATGGCCTCTAACAAGCGGGACGCCTCCCATGCCCTCTGCCTCCACCCCTTAGTGAGTGTCGATGCTGGGGTGTGGGCACACCAAGTCTGGGGTGCTGTCACTTTGGTTTTCTGTGATGAGCACCGGACCCTAGGAATTACCTGGAATTCATCCTATGGTTTCTACGAGAACAACTCACAGGCTGCCCACACTGGGTGACGTTTGTGCTACTGGTGACATGTGCCCGAATCCCTGCGCACAGTGGGACAAGACACGGTACTGCTAGGAGCATGCACATTGGAGACAGCGATGCAAGGAAGGCCCTGGGTCCAGGCGTCCCTTCCCTTAGTCAGCCTCTCCTTGATGGCAGGTGAGGATAGCCAACCACAAAGCACTGTGTGGCCTCTTAATACCCCAGAGGCCTGAGTGAGGGTTGGGCCCCAGGCTGTGCTTGGGGGGCTGGGGCAGGTGGCCCATGGTGGGAAGGCCCTTGTCACAGGACTCTGTCTCCTGAGACATGTTTTCTGCTTACGCCCAGTGTGCGGTAGCCAGGAGACTCTGGGATCCAATGTTAGTCCCCAGGCAGGGCTGCACCCCTTTGTCACCACAGATGTGGCAGTGGAGCTGTCCCTCCCTGCTAGCAGTGGATAGCCACTCCTGTCTTTGGAAAGGTCTCAGCCATGCCTTCTCAAGACTTTGAAAGATCCAAATTTCTTTTGTCAATTCCGTTATTCTTAAGATGGGGATGTGTATTTCTTCAAGGGACAGCAGAGGACCACCTGGAAGTGAATTCTTTATTTGAGCAGTTGTCTCATGAATTTTCAATGGGTTGACTCCCGATCTCCTTTTTAAAGAGGCTGTGTGACTTCCTCTAAGTGTGCCTGGAAGAAAAGCCACTGAAGGTGACATGGCGCCCGGCGGTCTGCACCATGTGCTGCGAGAAGGAGCACAGGAAACCAGCGTCAGGGGCGCCCGTGCTGGCGGCGGCCCCCCACCGCGTTGCCTGCTGACCTTTCCTGCAGACACAGTGGGTACTCTCCCTCCATCCTGACCACCCACCTGAATGGACAGCTAGTGTGCTGCACACACCAGTGTCCACACCAGTGTCCCCAGAGGGCCGGCGCCTCCCGGGCTTGTGACCAGGCCTCTGCTTTGCTCCGTCTCTTGCCCTGGTGGCCACAGGCCTGAGTGGAAGGAGTCCAGGATTTATGTTTTACAAGCACGAGAAATGCTTTGTGATTCTGGGAGCAGAGACACAGTCCCACTGGTGACTCTTGTCTTATGACGGGAGCATGTGGAAAGGGAACGTAGTGATGGGTGAGGAACCTGGGGCGCCCTCTCTGTATACGGCCTCACACTGTCACACTTGGGGGGGAGGAGCCCAGATAATCAGGGGATCGACCCTGATAAGCGTGTGCGCCCAAATGATGAAAGGCCCATGCTGCTCTGCAAGGGCACATTTCGGCTGAGGAGGAGGGGCTCTTGTCTTCTGAAACCATCAAGGTGCCACTTTGTCACTGCCACCCTGATCCTGGCCAGATTCTCTGGAAGAAAGCTTCCCTCACTCACGCCATTCCCCACTTCCTATGGCCCCTGGGGGCTTCTCCCTGGTGGATTTCCAGAGCCCACCTCCAGGGCAGCAGCCAGAGAGCCCTCCTCAGGCGCCCAGCCCAGTCTGCCCGCCCAGGGCCTTCAGCGCCCAGGTGTGGAGCCTGCTCTCAGCGTCCTTTGTCTTCAGCTCCGGCTCATGAATTGACTTCCGGACTGGGGTCAGCAAACTTTATGCCTCAGGAACTTGGCACCTGGGCAAGGTTTACGAGATCCGGTGTCCGGGGCATTTCTCTAGAAACGCCCAAGTGCACACCTGGAGACCTCACACACACACATGTTCACATGTGCACACCAGCTCACATGCACACAGCCACACTTGCACACATGCCTCCCCCACATGCACATATACCCCCCAACATGTACACACACCACGTACACATGTGCACATGTACTGCACACATGTGCACACATGCCCCCCCCAACGTGCACACAGCCACACATAACACACACACAATGCCCACGTCCTCTGTCTCTCTCCAGTGCGTCATTTGGTCCTTCTGTGCCTGTGGTTTCTAACTGTGAGATGTGCACATAAGCGTCCCTTCTCTAAATGGACAGGACACTGCTTTCTATTGCTAACACGTGACCCGGAATGCCAGATGCTGATAGCAAACAGGAAGGTCCTTCTAGGCTGCAGCCTGAGCCCATGTCAAGGTGGTTACTTCTATGCGAACATTGTCAGGTTCCTCCTGGATGCAATTGACACGTAATGTATGGGCCTTCCGCCGAAAGACTTGAGTGTTCTCTCTTCTCCCTGCTTGAGTTCCAGCAAAGGGGGCTGTGTGTCCTTCGCAGCCATTTTAGAGGCAGACGTAATAGGTGACCCAAGAAGAAAGTAGCCTGGTGTCCCCCTCACCTCGAGGGAGAGGAGAGCGAGGAGAAGTAGCAGCACAGAATCTGGCGATCCCATCACTGTGTTGTCACCAGTCCCATGTGCAGAGCAGTGACTGTCCTCACTTCCTCTCCTGAGCTTCCGACTGCAGTCAGTTGTGCTGCCCCGTGTGATAATCAGGCTCTTCAGGTGAGTCACGCCGGCAGGATGCAGAGACTAGAGCCTTCAGAAACAGGGGATTTCCTGGGAGCCCAGGTGGGAACCCAAGTGGGACAGGCCCCTCTTCCCAGCGCCAGGCAGGTGGCCTCAGCCTCTTGGAACCAGAGTGTGCTTGTGTGCAGTCAGTCAGGCCACCCTGCTGCCCGCCACACAGAGGGGCTGCTCATGGCTGGTGGTCACTTATTCCTCCACCTAGTGGTCTTCGCCTGAGCACCCCCTCTGTGCTCCAGAACCTAGTATTACTGGAATTCACGGCCCTGGGACAGCCTGTGACCCCAAGGACCCTACAGATGAGGACAGGGGAGAAAAGGTCACCACCGGCGGAATAGTCACACAGGCAGACGTTTCATTGCAAACAGTGATGTGGGCTCTGAAGGGGCGGGAAGGGGCCTGCAGAAGCCTGTGGCACAGGGACATGGCCTGTCCTAAAGGTCAGGGATTGTTCTTGAGGAAGTGACGTTTTAGGATTGCTCTGAAGGAGGAGGGTGTTCCCTGGGAGGTGGGTTTGGGGGAGCATTCCCCGGCCGCTTCTGGTAGAGCAGGTTTGTCCGTGTGTGATCTGGGCCACACCCTTCCCTGGGGGCAATTCATGCAGCTTCATCGTGAGTGATTCTGGGGGAAAGGGAGGCTCCTTGTGAATTCCCTGGCTGGCTTTTCTTTAACTGATGCAGCCGGGTGTTTCTGCAGCAACTCCGCACCGGCCCAGGGTGGACGGTTCCTTTCGTGCTAAGGTGCAGGAGAGGGCCATGGGAGCTGCCTGTTAAGATGGTTCAGTTTGTGTGGGTTCCACACTTTGGAGCTTTGCTTCCCCATAAAAGTGGAGATGCTGTCCAGGGAACTTGAATTAGCCTGAAAGACCCCTTCTCTCCCACCTGTCTTTAGGAAGAGGCTGCAAATCAGCCTCCTTGAGCCACTGGGCTGTGGGGGAACTGGTGCGAAGGTCCCGTAGCTGGACCCACCTTACAGGTGGCTGCAGAGTGAAGTGGGGCGTCTCTCTCTGGAGCCCCTCTCAGCCAGCCTCTCCCTGCTCCCTAACTCCCCTCATCTGCTCCAGAGCTTGTAGGCACATAATTCTGGACAAGCCAATGCCGGCTGAAGCCATCAGTGGCCACCGTGTGGCCCGGGCATGAACTCACACCTCTCAGCCTGGGACAGAGAGCCCCTGACAGTCCCAGCTCATCTCCAGCAGTTCCTCACTCCTCACGTTCACGTGGTGGGTGGTGGCCTCAGAAATGCGCTTCTGCATCCTGACCCCGGAAACTGTGACTGGGATCTTTTTTGGGAGAGGGCTCTTGGTCAGTGTGACCACTTAAGGACCTTGAGATGAGATCACCTGGGTTTAGGCTGGGCTCTAACCAACACTTTGGTCTCAGACGTCTAGCCTCTGGAACTATGGGAGAAGGACTTCCGTTGTTTTCAAACTTCCCAGTTTGTGGTCATTTGTGACAGCGGCCCCAGGAAACGAATACCCACCAACTGCTCCTTGTCGCTGGGCCTGGCCACTCACCTTCTTGGCTTGTTCCAGCCCCTTCCTCAGCTGAGGGCACCCACCCGACCCTTTACTGACCACCGGGAAGATGTTTTATTCCACCTCAGACACCATGACACCTCCACACCTCACCACCACCTGGTCAACCTGTCTGTTTTCCCCACAGGCAGGGCCTGTCTCTTCCTCCCATAAGTGGGAAGAGGCCCAGAAAGTGGAAGGAGCACCCTGAGTATGTACTGAATCCATAATAATTAAACTGACCACTGTAGGTTATGGGGCAGCAGAAGAGTGGAAAGGAAGAGGGGTCATTTTGATAAAGGGTCATCTCCATGTCCTCCAGAGAGGCACCAAGTTCACGTCTACCATTTAACCCCAAGCGCGTGTGGCATGGATCGCGTTCCAGCTACTGCCCTGGGCACTGAGGCATCCGAGATGAACATGAGGTCCCTCTCTGTCAGGACACCCCAGGCCAGCAGCAGAGGCTGACCTGTCAGCCCACGTTACTGTCATCAACACGGCCGTGGAGCCACCTCTGTGCCAGGCACCGTGCTGTGCGTTGTGTAACGGAGTTATGGTCGGCAGACTGAGCAGACAAGAGGAAGAATGCCCAGTTAGATTTGAATTTCAGATGAACGACAAAAAACGTTTTAGTCTGAGTGTGTCCCACACGGTGTCGTGAACATGCTCACACAAAAACGCTGCTTGCTCTGTCCCCGCAAGTCCATTTGTAATGGGGTGCTTCTGTTTCTGGCAGCCCTGAGTTTAGCTGTCACAGCAGTTCTGTGAAGTGAGCTGTAACAGGATCTTCAAGTTACAGATAAGGAAGCAGGAGGACGGGGTGCTGCCCTTTCGTCTTTACAACAGACTCCGAGCCCTTTAGTCCCGGACATGGAGAGAAAAGACACACGTCCCTCAGCACGGCCCCGGTGCCCAAAGAGCCCAGGATGGACGATGTCTGCCCGAAGCTGGGAAGCTGTCTCTCGGGGTCCTGGGGAGGGTTTTCTGCAGGGACCTGGGAGTGAGGAGGTAGCGTCAGGCAGTTTCCGGGGCAAACCACATGCTGTAGAATGTGAGACCCAGGCTGGAGTTTTCCTAAGTGGGAGCCGTGGAACAGTCCTTAGAAGTGTCCTTGAAAAGGGGGTCCCGTGGTCACGTCAGCTGGCTTGTGATCTGCATTATAGCAGCTTATGAATGCTCGCTCGGCCTTGTAACCAACAGCTCTCGACCTATTGTAGGTTAACACAATGCATCACCTCTCTTCCTTACACCATCCTGTGTGATGCTGGGAGCTTGCAGAACACATCTGGATGGCCCTTTCTCCCCCAGCTGGAGCACAAGCAGTGGCCCCTTCAGAAGGGAGGAAACCCCCCCATTTTATGCCTGCACGCCACTGATATTGCACAGATCACCACGTGTGGCTCTTCACACGCCGGACCCTTCGCTGAACCACCTCGCTCCGTGCCTGACGAAAGTGTGTTCTCCATGAACGACTGAGGGGAAGGATGGCTAGCTCCCACCTGTGACTGGTGCCCGAGGGACCAGCGAGGACAGCCCATGGCTTTTCAGCCAACCACCCATGTTAGGCAGGGCTGCTGAAACGCCGTCTGGCCGTGCCCTCCGTGCTTAATCAGCCCAACTCCCACCTGAGCTTGTCTTCTGGCCCCGGTCCAGTTGGGCTGGATGCTCTGTGTCATGGGCCCTCCGGATGCCCGAGGTCAGCCACCTGTCTTCACACGGACTGTGTGGACTTCTTCACAGAGCCCTCATTGCCATAACAAATGAAATGCTAGGACTCAGGCAAAGTGAGTTTCCTGATGGCCGAGCGGGTCAAACCCAAGTGTGTTCGATCAATGCGTCTGATTTCAAATCTGAGAGGCTTTGTCAGGCTTGGGTGGGAGCGATACGGGACCGGATCAGGTGGGGACCAGGTGAGGGGACAGGGATCGATCGGCCTTGAAAGCAGGGTTAATTCCTGAAGCTAAGACTCGTGCCTGCTGTGTGTTCACATAAATAAGCAGGCAGCAGCCTCCCCTCAGGGGCCTGGGGAGAGGACAGCCTGGGAGGAACAGTGAGGGCTCCGCTCGCCCCCCCTGCTCGGGGTTGGGGGGGGCTCCATTCTTTCGGAGAGTCTGGCTGTAGCCATTTTATGTGAGGAGGCCTTCCTCTAACAGGACGAGGAGTCACGAGGACAGCAGCACTGGCCTCCTCGTCATCGCCAGACCAGCCCAAGACCCGTGATCATGACACAAGTAGTTGGCAGGGTCCGAGCCAGCTGGATGTCCTCCGCGAGGGAATTCTCACCCTCAAGGGACCGTCCTCCACTCTTCTCCATTTGCAGCACCTGGCTAAGGACTGGTGCGTCTTCTACAACCATTTCTGCCCCAAGAGCGCTGGCCAGAGCACCCGTTTGCTGGCCGTCCCTGGGGTTGCCAAGCCTGTGTCAGCATCTCTCCAAAAACAGCAGCAAGTGGAGGGGGTGGTGGCCTGCTAGGTCAGAAAACAAGATGGCCCTGGTCAGGGGAGCTGGAGGGAGAGTGCCCCAGTGTCCCTGCCAAGATGGCCAGCTGACCTCTGACAGCACTTTGGGTAACCTGAGCAAGCCAGTAGCCAGCTCATAGAAGCCCCAGCAAGGGCTGCCACCCTGGCCCAGGTCACACCCAAGGACTTTTCCTGGAGAAGAACCAGCATTTTCAGCTTTCGAGATGGATTTGAATAATGCATTAGTTTTCTGCACATGTGATTGTAGAGTCCCACAGATTGAGACGGGACTGGGGTTGGAAGGACCCACAGAAACCTTGTCAAGGATTTGAATGACCTACTCAAATCATGATGGCATGACCCAGACATACTTAGGGAGAATTCCGTGCACATGGAGTGTGGCAAAGTGACCACAGCAGGGCCAGGGAGCATCGCCGCCGGTTCAAAGTCTAGCTCTCTCTCTGGGGACCAGCCCTTCGGGTTTGGCAAATTCCCGAAGCTTTTGGAGCCCCCTGTCTGCGCAATGGAGTGACATGAGTGCCTTCTTCTGAGGGTGGTTATAAAAATCCCATAAGACCACCCAGGCCAGATGCTTGGAGAGGGGCCCAGTGCCTCACAAGTGCTCCGTGAACGTTCGCTGCTTTGGAGACCTGATGCCACCGAGTCCACACCCTGAAAGAAGCTGTTGATGGTGGTAGGCACTAGGATTGTGATCTGCCTTGTAAGGTGTCAGTGCAGAAAATCTGAACCTAACACCTTTAGCTTTCGGCAGCAGGCACAGACGCCATGACTGCGGCTTTCCGACCGCTCCCCACACTCAAACACAGCACGCAGTTGAACACATGTCTGCCCCTACAGCAGGACAAGAGAGGAGACTCGGTCAGGTGACAGGTCTCATTTCAGCCCTTCACCAGCTGTGTGACCGCGGGCAAGTCACTCTCTCTCTGGGCACCGCCCTCCTCTGTAAGATGGGAGCTAGGACAATAACTTCCTTCAAACGTGTTAGAGTGGGTTAACTTACAGAGTCGAGTCAGAATGTCCTTGGTACACGGTAAACACTTTAACAGGGTTTAGAAGAAAGCCATCGTCAGTACGTGCTGGGGCTTGGGGCAGGGGTGGGGGGCAGAGGGAAGGGTGTTTTAGGGCCGTGAAACTACCCTGCATGCCACTGTGATGTTGCAGACATGACATGCGCGTTTGTCAAAGCCCACGGAAAAGTCCCGCACAGAGAGCAGCCCGGATGTAGACTATGGACTCAAGTTAATAATAGTGCGCCATTATTGGTCCATCAGCTGTTGTGAGCATCCCACACTAAAGCAAGGTATTCATAACAGGGGATGCCGGGGAAGGTGTGGGTGTGATGAGAGGGCACGTGGGATCTCTCTGCACTTTCTGCTCAGCTTTTCCGTAACCTAAAACTGCTCTAAGAAACAAAGCCCATTAATCAAAAATAATCAGTTATCCGTGTATGATGCTGTGGCACAGTTTCACCTGGGGTCCCCACCACATTCTTCTAAAGGTGTGTGTGGTGGTCAGCCTCTTCGTTTCCCCATCACTCACTTTCATCCTGCTTCCTCTTTGGTCCCAAAGCCATGCCCATGGTGGCCTAGCTGTCTGCTCTCTTATGTCCCTGCACTGCTGGCCTCTGAGTGATATTGATGGGCAAGGGGGTGCAGAGTTTCTAGGCCATGATAGAAAACTTGGGGACACTGCTGGACGCCTTTAGTCCTCTTATGCTCCCGCCCTGCGGCTGCCAACTCCAGCTCCTTGTCACCAAGCAGTGGCAGCAGTTGCCGGCCTTGGGCGGCACCTCCCTGCCATGGGGAGGACATCCTGCATGCCAGCATATCTGCACTTGGGCTGCCAGCCCGGCTCTGGTGCCGGGGGGTCTGCCTCCTCGCTCAGATCTGCCCCATGAGTCATCGGCACTGGGAGCAGAGTGTGGAGTAAGGGAAACAGCTCACCGAGGTGCCGACTCGTACACTTCTGTCCACTCAGGCGGGTATTGATGTCACGCCGACTTCCTTCTCCTGACTTCTGTGACTTCTCTCCAGCAAAACTGCTCAGCCTGTCAGCTCCCGTGATAACTGTTTCGAGGTTATTTTCTTTTATATCTCTCTAAGCTTTGCACAATAAGCACAATTATAGTGTCTTAAACTCTGGAAAGCACACCTGCCCTACAAGTGGGAGCAAATAAGGAACAGAAGGAAACTCTTTGCACTTCCAAGTGCTAGAGTGAGTTCTGATGTCATCACTGTGTCTGTTTGATGCCTAAACATTAT
>NW_017731435.1:2897818-2900318 GCF_001890085.2 Hipposideros armiger
GTGTGTGTGTGTGTGTCTGGTGTGTGTGTCTGTTCTGGCATGCCTTAAACAAGTTACAACTCTCTCCCTCGAAGTCAGCTTGTAGAACACTTCCCAGAGTGTGCTAGAATGATGTAATGCTCAACTCTGATGTTGATCCAAGACACTGAAAATCCCTCCTGTGACAAATAAGATGGCGGTGACTACCGTTGACCAGCCGGTCACTTGGGAGCCTTTGGGGACTGCTCTTGATGGGCTCTGACGAACTGCGGGTTCTGGGGCCCAGATGGTAGAATGAATACCAAATGGAGCGCTGCACGCTTCCACCGCAAGCAAAGGGGACGTCCCATCTAGAAAGCACTCCCATCATGGCCTCAGGAACCACGCGTCCCCACCGGCTCCAGGGAAGTCCTCGGAAATCTTGTGGAAATTGGATCCAGGACGCAAGAAACCTGCAGCACTGATAATGCCAACATGACAAGTTGTCACTTTGCCGTATGTTCCTCAACACGACTAAACCTTAATAGCCGGGTTATTCTGGTGACTCTAGAATAATCAGGGCAACAGGACCGGAATGAGTGGCAGTTCCTGTAATTACTCTGGAAAGAGGACCAAAGCAAACAGAAATCCTCTCTAATTTTATATATTCCCAATAGGTACACATGCCACATCATTATCACTATAGAAAGGACTTCGGAGTTTGCCAAAAACCAGTGCCATGTCAACACTGGGGGGTCAGTGCCCGCACCCCCTGGCCGTCCCCGTAACTCCGGGGAGGGTCAGAGGGTGTGGGTCGTGAGAGGAGGGGCTGTGGAGCGGCAGGGCCACAGAGCCCAGGCCAAACCCGTCACACTCCGTCGGCTTTTTCATGGATGTTCATGGACAGAAACTTGGGGTGCAACTGCCGCGTTCTGGACATTATCAGATGAGCACTGGGCTATGAGGACGCAGAGCTGGGAGGAGGAAGTACGTGCGCACAAGGGACGGAGACATTATTATTATGATGATTATTATCATGATTATTATTACTGCTGGGATCCATATTCAAGGGTCACCTGGACCTGGCTCAGACCTCCCTAGAAACACTCGCTCAGGGCAGTTAGACTGCCTTCTGGTGGCAGTGACAGTGTGGCAGTGACCATCACGAGCTCCCTGGGGAACATAGAAGTGGAGAGTGAAGGTCGGCGGGCGTTCCTTTGCTTTTTCTATTTTCTGCGACTGTTGTGGATACTTGGACATCTAACAGCCTCAAAGTACTGAATGTGCTCTTCAGATGTGAGTAATCCTGCACAGGTACCATCCCAGGTACAGGCCCCAACACACCCTGGTGGTTGGGCTGCTAGCTCGCTGGCAGGGAGACCAGGGTTCATCCCTCTGCTTTGTTTCACCATCACCCCAACTGCTAGCCAGCCCCGTTTTGTCAGTTTTCCCATCGTAGGGCCAAAGGGACTTCAGAAAAAGTTCAAGCCCTAAGTCTTAATCCTGATGAACAAAACCCAGAAGATGAGGGCTTTCCAAGGAGGGAACGGGCCAAGTATCATTTTTCTTTGGGCCCAGAATTGAGAAAAGTAAACAAGGCCTTGCTGTCGAAACCCGAAATCCCATCAAAGAGAATTCCCGGCCGGCAGAGAGTGGTCATCAAAAACACGGAAACCCGAACAATGAGCAGGGTGCAAAGTCAGAAATTTATAGACTTTGGCCTCTGCCGCTACATATCCTGGAAGAAAAAAAAAAAAGTGTTAAGAAAACAAATGCTGGTTGTGGATGTGAGGACTCTGACACTGGCCGTCTGACAAAACGACCCCGGGCTTGACCTCCACAATATGTTTCCACAGGTAATTCCATAACTCTCCGGCCAACTTTGAAAGGCTTCCTGTTTGACAGCCCCGAGAAAGGAAGTGCCCGGCGAGGGGGAGCCCTGCACTCCACACCACCGCCCATCAGCGCGCTCGGACCCGTATAATTTATACTCGGTTTCATCGCCTCGTCCTACACACATGATGAAATTTATTTCTGCTGATAACCGGGGTTTTAGCCGTGCGGTGGTGGAAGCCAGCGTGATGAGATGTTCTGTTTCTGTTGTTGTTGGAATGTGTGCCGGGCTGGACTGTGAGGCTGATGAATGACTGCTCTGGCAGATTCATAATCTAGACTTTGGTGCAGCTGCGGAGGAAACTAATAGCTAGCAGGGACCGCCGAGGTCCCCAAGCTAATACCTGTCTCCTCCATCACAAATTGATGGCATTAAACAAAAAAGTTGACTCTTTTCACATCCTGCCAATCTAATTTTGGTGCCCCTGCAGCCATCCCAGTGTCTTGTGGCACGGAGGGCACTAAGTGTCGCCTGTGGGATGGCGAGGGGAGCATCTGTCATCCGGCCCGCTGCTGTCTGGCGGTGGGGGCGCATGGCTGGGCATTGCTCCCGGTTGGTGGGGGCTGCAGGACGCCGCCCGCCCCATGCGGTTCTCCTCCAGCCTGCCTCGCTGGCGGGCCGTGCTCTCTTTGCGAAGCATATGGTTTC